>NC_080385.1:135905602-136170185 GCF_014773155.1 Arachis stenosperma
GTTCAGCGCCAGCATTTCCTCTCTGGGCTCTGATTGTCTCAGGGGGATTTGAGTAACCATTGTTCATTCTTGGCTTCCTACTGCTTTGAAGTGAGGTATTTAATGTTTTCCCACTCTAATTGAACTGCTTGGCATCTGTTATTTGTTTTGATAGTTGCTTTTCTGTTTGCTTTAGCTGTACTTCCATATTCCTGTTAGCCATTCTTGTTTCCTGTAATATTCCTTGAATTCGGCTAGCTGCTGAGTTAGAAAGTCTAATTGCTGATTGAATTCATTAGCCTGATCTACAGGACTGAGTTCAGCAGTTACTGTTTTAGCTTCTTTCATGGAAGATTCACTGCTTAGGTACAGATGCTGATTTCTGGCAACTGTATCAATAATCTCTTGAGCTTCTTCAATTGTTTTTCTCATATGTATAGATCCACCAGCTGAGTGGTCTAGAGAAATCTGAGCTTTTCTGTAAGCCCATAGTAGAAGATGTCTAATTGCACCCACTCTGAAAATATTTCAGAGGGCATTTTCTTAGCATCTCTCTGTATCTCTCCAGGCATCATAAAGGGATTCATTATCTCCTTGTTTGAAGCCTTGGATGCTTAGCCTTAGCTGTGTCATCCGTTTTGGAGGGAAATAGTGATTCAGGAATTTTCTGACAGCTGTTTCCAGGTTTTTATGCTGTTCTTAGGCTGGTTATTTAACCACCTCTTAGCTTGATCTTTTACAGCAAATGGAAACAGTAATAATCTGTAGACATCCTGATACTTCCTTATCATGTACTGTGTCAGCAATTTGTAAAAATTGTGCCAAAAATTCTGTAGGTTCTTCCTGTGGAAGACCGGAATACTGGCAGTTTTACTGCACCATGATAATGAGATGAGAATTCAACTCAAAGCTACTAACTCCAATGGAGGGTATACAAATACTACTCCCATATGAAGCAGTAGTGGGTTAGCATATGACCCCAGAGTCCTCCTGGACTGTTCATTCCTACTTATTCCATGATGGAACAAGGTTGATGATATGTATGTTGATATTGTCTATTTTATTAAAAATAATTTTTTTTGAATATCAAAAATTAAAAGGGAGATAAAATAAAGTAAGTGAAAAACTAAATAAAATTCGAAAATTAGAAAACCAAATAGAAAAAATTGAAAACAAAAATAATTAATTAATTGAAAGATTTAAAAAAAAATTGGATATAATTTTCGAAAATTGAAGAGAGAGAAAAAGTGGTTAGGGAGTTTTGAAAAAGATAAGATTTAAAGGATAAATATGATAGGAAAAGATGTAATTGAAAATTGAAAAGATATAAAAGATATTTTTTTTTGAATTTTGAATTTGAATTTATGATGAAAGAGAAAAACACATAAAAGACACAAGACTTAAAATTTTTAGATCTAATGCTCCTTATTTTCAAAAATTTTGGAGGAAAACACCAAGGAACACCAAACTTAAAAATTTAAGATCAAAACACAAGAAAAACTCAAGAACACCCTGAAGATTCACAAGAACAACAAGAACAAAAGAAGGAACACCAAACTTAAAATTTTTAGAAAACCAAGACAATTTTTCAAAAATTAAAGAAAGATTAACAAGAAAACACCAAACTTAAAGTTTGGCACAAGATTAAATCAAGAAAAATTATTTTTGAAAAAGATTTCAAAAGAACTGGTGCCCAATCATCAAGAATAAAACCAATGCTCTAGCCAATTGGGCAGTAAATGTAACACTTGTTTTGAAGATGTACTATTTTTATGGATAAAAATAAAAAATTTTGAAAACTAATGTTTTGAAAAAGTACAAGAAAAACACGAAAACACACAGAACAAGAAAAATCACAGATCAAACAAGAAAAATTGACAAGAACAATTTGAGGATCAAGGAAAAACAAGAACATGCAATTCGAAAAATTAAGAGACAAGGAAAAGCATGCAATTGACATCAAACTTAGAACAAGACACTAACTCACGAAAAAAATTAGAATTGATAAAGAAAAATAATATTTTGAAAATTTTTTGAAAAGGGACTAAAGGACTCAGAATTTAATGACTCTATAATAACAAAAATAAATTATTCTTAATCTAAGCAACAAAAACCTTTAGTTGCTCAAACTCGAATAATCCCTGGCAACGGCGCCAAAAACTTGGTGCACGAAATTGTGTATGCCAATATTAATGGACTATTTAACACAGCTTCGTACCACTAACCAGCAAGTGCACTGGGTCGTCCAAGTAATACCTTACGTGAGTAAGGGTCGATCCCACGGAGATTATTGGTTTGAAGCAAGCTATGTTTATTTTATTATTCTTAGTCAGGATATTAATTAAAATTATCCGTTGGAATTATTAGAAAAAAAAAGAGTGTGAAATAGTTACTGTTGTGCAGTAATGGAGAATATGTTGGGGTTTTGGAGATGCTTTGTCTCTGAATCCCTGCAACATAATGCTTACTCACTTTCATAAATGCAAGGCTCCTTCCATGGCAAGCTGTATGTAGGGAATCACCATTGTCAGTGGCTACCTCCCATCCTCTCAGTGAAAACGGTCCAGATGCTCTGTCACAGCACGACTAATCAGCTGTTGGTTCTCGATCATGTTGGAATAGGATCCATTGATCCTTTTGCGTTTGTCATCACGCCCAGCAATCGCGAGTTTGAAGCTTGTCACAGCCATTCAATCCTTGAATCCTACTCGGAATACCACAGACAAGGTTTAGACTTTTCGGATCCTCAAGAGTGGCCGCCATCAGTTCTAGTATACCACGAAGATTCTGATTAAGGAAGCTAAGAGATACTCATTCAATCTGATGTAGAACAGAGGTGTTTGTCAGGCACACGTTCATGGATTGAGGAAGTTGATGAGTGTCACGGATCATCACCTTCTCCATAATTAAGCGCAAATGAATATCTTAGATAGGAACACGCATGTTTGAAAGGAGAAACAGAAACAATTGCATTAATTCATTGAGACGCTGCAGAGCTCCTCACCCCCAACAATGGAGTTTAGAGACTCATGCCGTCAAAGTGTATAAAATTCAGATCGGAAAATGTCATGAGGTACAAGGTAATCCTCTAAAAGTTGTTTAAATAGTAAACTAGTAACCTAGGTTTACAGAAATTAAGTAAACTAAGATAATTGGTGCAGAAATTACTTTTGGGGCCCACTTGGTGTGTACTGGGGCTGAGACTAAAGCTTCTCACGTGCTTGGGCTTTTTGGAGTTGAACGCCAGGTTATGACGTGTTTTGGGCGTTGAACTCCAACTTGTAACCTGTTTCTGGCGCTGGATGCCAGACAGCAGCATGATACTGGCGTTAAACGCCAGTTTACGTCATCTATCTTCGCGCAAAGTATGGACTATTATATATTGCTGGAAAGCCCTGGATGTCTAATTTCCAACGCCGTTGAGAGCGCGCCAATTGGACTCCTATAGCTCTAGAAAATCCATTTCGAGTGCAGGGAGGTCAGAATCCAACAGCATCAGTAGTCCTTTTTCAGCATAAACAGATTTTTGCTCAACTCCCTCAATTTCAGCCAGAAATTACCTGAAATCACAAAAAAAAATACACAAACTCATAGTATAGTCCAAAAATATGATTTTTGCTTAAAAACTAATAAAATTCTATTAAAAACTAATTAAAACATACTAAATCTACATGAAATTACCCCCAAAAAGCCTATAAAATATCGCTCATCAGGCCTCATCCCACGTGAATT
The DNA here is from genome assembly GCF_014773155.1 of Arachis stenosperma. Taxonomy (NCBI): domain Eukaryota; kingdom Viridiplantae; phylum Streptophyta; class Magnoliopsida; order Fabales; family Fabaceae; genus Arachis; species Arachis stenosperma. Next base: position 135,909,314 of record NC_080385.1, read on the forward strand.
TTATTACATAATGAAATAATAGATGGTTAAAAACTAGTAGAGAAGAAATTAAAACCATAATTGAAAAGTAATTAATGTACTAACTTACCACCCACTTGTCAATCCATCTCTCTCTGACCTCAATGGGAACCATCTTGTAACGAGGACAAGGATAGTCATAGGGCAATTTTATAATGTCTGTAAACTTCTATGTATAAGCGTTATTATCCGGTTCAAACCTATGATTGAATAATTTACATTTATTAAAAAATATACATTAAAGGGAAACCATATATAAACAGAATACACGAATGTAAAAGGTTTAGTGTTTACCTAGTCTTGCCATCAAGCCAAATCATCTTAGTAACTTGCGGCAAAAACTTAAACTTAGGGTTTTAGAAAAAAAAATAAAAAAAATAAATAACAATGTGGCGGCAGAAGCTTACCCTAAAAGAGTAGCAACAACGATGATGGTGGTGCCTCTATATGGTGGCAACAGGCAGTAGAAGCAACGACTAAAGGATATTAAAGATGCTCTTCCTTCATGCAGCACCCAGACAATGACGGTGGCATAGACAGTGACAATGAAAACTTTAGTGGCAGCGACAATGGAGGCTCATGGTAGTGAGAGAAGAGAAAGAAAAGAGGCAACATATGCTGTGATGGTGGCAACAACGGTGGCCACGTTGGAGGTCACTAGCAGCAACAATGGAGGGTGGTGGCTGCGGCGGTTTAGGAGAGAAGAGAGAGAGGGGAAAAGAGAGCAGAGAGAGTGAGGATTCAAAAATGAGGGAGAAGGGGTGCGAACTTGAATCTAGGTTAGGTTTATTGTCGGATTTTCCGTCAAACAATTTCGATGGTAACATTGATTTCGTTAACCAAAATGGCACGCTTCAAAATTTTGCTTACCGTCAGATTTTTCTAATGCAAATTTAGGTGGTAATAGGTGCGCTACTTTAATTTGAATTCGAACCAAGTGTTACTGGTGAATTTTGTGATGGATTACTTAATCCGACGGTAACACTTATAGCTCGACAAAATGACATCGCTAACAGTTTCGAAGTCTTACAGTTTTCAGCGAGTTTCTTGTAGTGTTTATTGTGATCATTATAGAACTAATGTTGTCACCGTAAATAACTTGAAATGTTGTGACATTTGATTTGAAGTTCAGCGAACAAATTCAAAATCATTCAAAACTTAATTTGTTGACTAATTACTGCTTCCTGCTTGCCAAAGAGACTAAATTGGTGTCTAGATAAACAAAAAAATATGTTGTTGATCTATTATTAACATCCAAGATTCAACCTAAATCTACAAAGGCAAACAATTTCAAAATCAGTGCAAGGTTTAAATAAAAGTCCTTGATCCATGGTACCTATCAAATATCTCAGAATTCTCTTTACACACTTCCAATGTGTGAGAAGAAGATTATTCATATACTGAGAGACTTTGTTTATAGCATAGACAATATCAAGCTAAGTTAATGTTGCATATTGCAAAGTTCTTACAATAAATCTATATTGAGTAGGATTATCAAAGATGTCATTGCTATGAGTAGATACTTTTGTACTTGTGATCATATGAGTAGGCATAGGATGAGATTCATGCATTTGCGCTTTGGTTAAAAGATATTTGATGTGTTTGGATTGGGATAATATGTATGAACTAGGTGATGTTTTTATTGCTTCTATTCCTAAAATGAAATTGAACTCTCCTATATCTTTTAATGCAAAAATGGAATTTAATTGTGACATGAGATTTGTAATTTCAGAATCATCATTGCAAGTACATAGAATATCATCTACATATACTAATACATACATAGTAGAGTTTGCAGTAAGCCTTAGGAATAAAGAAGGGGTTTAGCTTCGTGTTTTGAAAACCAAATTGAGAGTGTTGGCCAATTGGTGAACCAAGCACGAGGAACTTATTTCAATCCATAAATTGATTTGTGAAGTTTGCAAACCTAACTTGGAGATCCTTGAGTTGGGATGGGAAAAAAATACTAACCTGCAGGAATTACCTGTGATGGGGAGGCATAAACGGGGACCTGCAAAATCTCCAAGAGACAGGAACCCACCCCCGTGAATAAATGGGAATGGAGGTAGAGATTAAGGTATCTATCCCATGAAGACTTGCAAAATTTCGCAAAAGAAAATTTACTTAAATGTATATATATATATATATATATATATATATATATATATATATATAAGTTATGTAAGTAACTCTAATTCATTTTATTTTATTTTATATATTAGAAATTTTATGTGAATATTATGTTAAATTTGTATTTGAATTGTGTTTGATTTGATACATTTGGTTGAACTATATTAGATTTTATTATGGTTGTTAATTTTTTTAAAAAATTAAAACTTAATATTCATGGATACCGTTGGGTATCCATTCCTCCCATGAGAGAAATGAATGAGGACCCATGACATAAATAGAGTGAAAACCGGGAGGGGGGGCATTTTACAAAATGGGAATCGGGGCGGGCGGAAAAGGGGTCTCCGCTCCCATAGAGACCCATTGCCATCCATATCCTTAGGGAAATGAGGGAGGTTGTTGCATGTAAATAGTTTTTTGAAGCTGTCCATTAAGAAAAGCATTGTTGCAGTCAAACTGCTGGATTATCCATGATTGAGAAATAGCAAGAGTGAGGATGGTTTGAATTGTGGCTGGCTTGATCACAAGACTAAAACCTAAGCATAGTCAATGCCTTCTCTTTGATGAAATTCTTGCCACAAGACTGGCTTTATACTTGAGAATAGTTCCATTTGGATGATGTTTGATAGCATGTACCTAGCAACATTGTATACTTGTATAGTTTGATGGTGGCTCAACCATTGTCCATGTATGAGATGAAGAGCAGCTGGCTCCTTCTCCATTGCCTTTATCCAATGTGTTGTTGTGAGAGCAGTTTTGGCATTGGAGGAAAACATTGATGAGAGAGCAAGAGGGTCTTTCACAGTGGTTCAAAATCCTTTAGGCTTAAGAGATCCAATTTTAGAGTGTGCAGTCATAGGGTGAACATTGGTCGTGGTGGTAGTGTCAATAGAAGGTAATTGAATTAATGCCATCATAATAGGAATAGGAGATGATGATGCACTTGAATTGGAGCTTTAGATTGCTTGAAAATTCTGATCAAATCTGTGAAAGCAAGAAACTGCAATATGTCTAAATCTTCACACATGTGGTGTTGAGGACGATTTGTAGAATTTCAATTAGATCTGCCACTCTAAAAGCTCTTCTCAATCACTTCCTGCTACAAATCCTCTACCATTTCCTCTATTATTATATTGATAACTGATTTGAGTGAAATTGGATTGAATAACTCAAAGATCTGATTTCTTGAAATTTTAGCATACTTCCATGAGAAATCAGTAATATTTTTACATCTATCAGGCTCATAGAGTCTAATTTTGACATCATGGAAGTATAGATTGCTTATTCTTCATTTAAACCCTCAATAATTGCTTCAAAGTGTTCATCAAGAGTCAAGGGATGTCCTACATCAGCTAAGGAATAAAATTTTTTTCTAATTTTCTTAAGATACGCATTCGATGATGAACCTACTTTTTTAATGCCTTTTCATTCTGTTCTCAATTGCTTGATTTTGATCTTTAAGAATTAGGCAATGTTCTTGGATTCTATCCCATATCTGGTAGGAAAATTTGTAGCGAATCATTATTTTAAAAGATTGATCCACATATTGAAGAAGCTAGATTGAAGAAGCCATGTAGTAAGAAGATTGTCATGTTGTTTTCATTGCTTGTTGTTCCTATGTGGATAGCCGATTCCAAGGTATAGCTAGTTGAGTTGCAAGTTCAAGCTCGCCTCTCCTCAAACCAAGTGGATTATATGTCATCTTCCTCCAAGAACGACGGCGGTGGGCACCTGCAAAGGCACTCCAATACTCAAGTCAGTAAGAGTGTGAGTAATAGGGATGATATTCAAAGTGATAACGTACCTGTGACCTAGTGAGTCACTTATATTATAAAGTTGTTGTATTTGAAATGATTATCAGCATTTTCGTAACTGTTTTGAAGTGTTATTACTGATCATGCGGTAACTGTATTTTAGTGATTCGTTTGGGGTTTGTGTAGAGAGATTTGCGGAGAGATTTCTGTGCTAATTTGGGTTGGCACGTGGTTATTTGATTTTATCGGATAAGTCGCTTAGGAAAGAAAAAAAACGTACTCCTAATGTAGGATGTGTTTATTTAGTTTAAGTAGATTCGATTTATAGGTTTACTTGAGCCGAGTTATAGCCAACGGATCATAGCCCCCAAACTTGACCTGTGGTATTTTGTGGTGATACGATGGGTTGAGCTTATGAGTTTGTGGTGTTATAAATCGGAAAGATAAATATAGCTCGGAATAGTGATTGTAATTATAGTTCAGAATGGTGATAGTATAGTAGTAGCCCCCAAGTTTAACTTGTTGTATGTTAAAAAGTGATAGTCATGATTGGAATTTTGGTGCAGGTGAATAGTAAGGTAAAAGAAATTTAAGAATGATTAGGAGTAATGGTTAAATAATGAGGATAAGCCCCAAGTTTAATCTAATGGCATAGAGAATATTTTTTTTTTGAAAAAAGGTTCTCGGTATACATCGGCTTAATTTTGACTAATTTCAATTTTAAATGTAAATTTGTGGAATTATTTCGACGTATAAGTGTGTTGTTTGGATTGAATTGGACTTATAGATGAAAATATGATTGGATTTATTCCAACATATAACTGTTACTGTAGTTTGAGTATAGTGAGGTTGACAAAGGTAGCATGATTTGCATGATAATTATTCTGTATACCATTTGATGCTTTGGAATAGTTTGATCAAAAAAGTGTTTTTGACTTATAGAAATATTGATGAAAAGAGGTAAACGTATACCTGGTTTGGCATGTGTCAATAAATAATTATATAAGATAGGTTAAGTGACCGTTGTTGATAGGTCAAATGAATATCGTTGGTTGTTGTTGAGTTGTTTGAAAATTGGTGAATCGATGTAATAGGTCGGTTTGGAATGGGGTGTCTTATAGATGTCAATTTGTTTGAAAGATAAGCTTAGTAGCTGCATTTGAAAATTGAAATATAGCTCGATTTTGATTAGTTGATTGGTGGACGAAATTGTGATCCATGTTCTTTGTATTTGTATGAAATCATTATTATGGCATCGGTTGTTTCACAACTCCGTTCAACTAACCAGCAAGTGTACTGGGTCGTCCAAGTAATAAACCTTACGCGAGTAAGGGTCGATCCCACAGAGATTATTGTATGAAGCAAGCTATGGTCACCTTGTAAATCTGAGTCAGGCAGATTAAATTGGATTATGGTTTCGAAAATAGAAATAAGAAAATAGAAGAATTAAAAAGGGAGAAATACTTATGCAGATTCATTGGTGGAAATTTCAGATAAGCATATGGAGATACTGTATGGCTCAAGGACGCCTGCTCTCCTACTGCTTCAACTCAATCCTTCTTATTCCTTTCCATGGCAAGCTGTGTATAGGGGCTCACCGTTCGACGATGGCTACTTTTAATCCTCTCGAGAAAATGGTCCTCTGCGGCTGTCACTCGCATGGCTAATCGTCTGGAGGCACACCTGGCCGAAGGCTACATCCCATCCTCACAGTGAAAACTACGCTCACGAGCTCTGTCACAGCACGGCTAATCACTGGTTGGTTCCCGCGCCTACTGGAATAGAATCCCTTGATTCTTTTGCGTTTGTCATCACGCCCAGCACTTGCAAGTCTGAAGCACGTCACAGTCATTCATTACCGGAATCCTACTCGGAATACCACAGACAAGGTTAGACTTTCCGGATCCTCATGAATGCCGCCATCTATCTAGCTTATACCACGAAGATTCTGTTGGGGGATCTAAGAGATACACATTCAAGCTCTGTTGCATGTAGAACGGAAGTGGTTGTCAATCACACGCGTTCATAGGTGAGAATGATGATGAGCGTCACATAATCATCATTCATCATGTTCTTGGGTACGAATGAATATCTTGGAATAAGAATAAGATAGAAGTGAATAAAAGAAAATAGAATTGCATTAATACTTGAGGTACAGCAGAGCTCCACACCCTTAATCTATGGTGTGCAGAAACTCCACCGTTGAAATACATAAGTAAAAGGGTCAGGCATGGCCGAGAGGCCAGCCCCCTAAAACGTGATCAATAGCCTCTTAGGATGAAGAATAAAACAAAGCTGAGACCAAAGATGTCTAATACAATAGTTAAATGTTCTATTTATAATAAACTAGCTCCTAGGGTTTACATGGGTAAGTAATTGATGCATAAATCCACTTCCGGGGCCCACTTGGTGTATGCTTGGGCTGAGCTTGATCAATCCACGAGCTGAGGCTTCTCTTGGAGTTGAACTCCGAGTTATGACGTGTTGGGCGTTCAACTCCGGATCATGACGTTTTTTGGCGTTTAACTCCAGACAGCAGCATGTACTTGGCGTTCAACGCCAAGTTACGTCGTCAATTTCCGAATAAAGTATGGACTATTATATATTGCTGGAAAGCTCTAGATGTATACTTTCCAACGCCGTTGATAGCGCGCCATTGGAGTTTTGGTAGAAAATCCATTTTGAGTGCCGGGAGGTTAGATTCCAACAGCATCAGCAGTCCTTTTGTCAGCCTTTTTCAGAGTTTTGCTCAAGTCCCTCAATTTCAGCCAGAAATTACCTGAAATCACAGAAAAACACACAAACTCATAGTAAAGTCCAGAAATATGAATTTAACATAAAAACTAATGAAAACATCCCTAAAAGTAGCTTAAACTTACTAAAAACTACCTAAAAACAATGCCAAAAAAAGCGTATAAATTATCCGCTCATCAACACCAAACTTAAATTGTTGCTTGTCCCCAAGCAACTGAAAATCAAATAGGATAAAAAGAAGAGAATATACTATAAATTCCAGAATATCATGAATATTAATTATAATTAGATGAGCGGGACTTGTAGCTTTTTGCTTCTGAACAGTTTTGGCATCTCACTTTTCCTTTGAAGTTTAGAATGATTGGCTTCTCTAGGAACTTAGAATTTCAGATAGTGTTATTAACTTTCCTAGTTAAGCATGTTGATTCTTGAACACAGCTACTTATGAGTCTTGGCCGTGGCCCTAAGCACTTTGTTTTCCAGTATTACCATCGGATACATAAATGCCACAGACACATAACTGGGTGAACCTTTTCAGATTGTGACTCAGCTTTGCTAGAGTCCCCAGTCAGTGGTGTCCAGAGCTCTTAAGCACACTCTTTTGCTTTGGATCACGACTTTAACCACTCAGTCTCAAGCTTTTCACTTGGACCTTCATGACACAAGCACATGGTTAGGGACAGCTTGATTTAGCCGCTTAGGCCTGGATTTATTTCCTTGGGTCCTCCTATCCATTGATGCTCAAAGCTTTGGATCCTTTTTACCCTTGCCTTTTGGTTTTAAGGGCTCGTGGCTTTTTCTATTGCTCCTTCTCTTTTTTTCACTGCTTTTTCTTGCTTCAAGAATCAATTTCATGATTTTTCAGATCATCAATAACATTTCTCTTTGTTCATCATTCTTTCAAGAGCCAACAGTTTTAACATTCATAAACAACAAGATCAAAAGACATATGCACTGTTCAAGCATTCATTCAGAAAACAAAAGTATTGTCACCACATCAATATAATTAAATTAAATTCAAGGATAAATTCGAAATTCATGTACTTCTTGTTCTTTTGAATTAAAACATTTTTCATTTAAGAGAGGTGAAGGATTAATGGATTTATTCATAACTTTAAGGCATAGTTACTAACTACTAATGATCATGAAGTAGAGACACAAAACATAGATAAACACAACATAAAAACCGAAAAGCAGAAAGAAATAAGAACAAGGAATAAATCCACCTGAGTGAGGGTGGCGCCTTCTTGAAGGTCCAATGGTGCTCTTTGAGCTCCTCTATGTCTCTTCCTTGCTTCTGTTGAATGATTCCTAGTAATTTTGGTGTTTCTACCCTTAGTTGCTTCCAATGTTTGTGTGGAGGACAACTTATCCCCTGAGGTATCTCAGGGATCTCTTGATTTGCAGCCACATGTTCTACCACTGAGCTATGACGGCTTTATATGAGTCTTTCCATCTCCAAGACTCAGAGGTGGAAGCTTTTGTCTTCCCTTTGAGGTTTCTCTGGCCTTAGGTGCCATTAATGGTAATGAAAAAGCAAAAAGCTATGCTTTTACCACACCAAACTTAGAATATTGCTCGCCCTCGAGCAAGAGAAGAAAGAAGAGAAGAAGAAGAAGAAAGAAGAAAAAAGGAGGTGAGTGAGGGGAGATGGATTCGGTTATATGGGTGGGATTGGGTGGGAAAGAGAAGTTGAATTGTAAAGGTAGGTGGGGTGTATGGGGAAGAGTGGATAGATGTAGGTGGTGAATGAAAAACAGAAGGGATGACCATGAATGGAGAGAGAGAGGGCGAGGTAGGGGTGGGGTAGGTGGGGATGTGAGGTCCACAGATCCTGAGGTGTCAAGGAATTCCATCCCTGCACCAAATAGGCATGTAAAATGCCTTCGTGCATCATTCTGGCGTTTAAACGCCCATTGGTGCACGTTCTGGGCGTTCAACGCCCATGTAAAGCATGTTTCTGGCGTTGAACGCCAGTTTCATGCTTGTTACTGGCGTTCAGTGCCAGTTTTTCCTCTCTGGGCACATTCCTGGCGTTCAGCGCCAGAATGTTGCTTGTTTCTGGCGTTCAGCGCCAGAATGGTGCTCTGTTCTGGCGTTGAACGCCAGCCAGATGCACCTTACTGGCGTTGAACGCCAGCCTGTGCATCCTCCAGGGTGAAAATTTTTTCTTCTGCTGTTTTTGATTCTGTTTTTAATTTTTATGATTTTTTCGTGACTCCTCATGATCATGTACCTAATAAAACAAAATAACAATACAATAGAATAAAATAAAATTAGATAAATAAAATTGGGTTACCTCCCAACAAGCGCTTCTTTAATGTCAATAGCTTGACAGTGGCTCTCATGGAGCCACAAGGTGATCAGGTCAATGTTGTATAGTTGTCCACACCAAACTTAGAGTTTGGATATGGGATCTTAACACCAAACTTAGAGTTTGGTTGTAGCCTCACAACACCAAACTTAGAGTTTGACTGTGAGGGCTCTTCTTGACCCTGAACTGAGAGAAGCTCTTCATGCTTACTCTCTTTTGTCACAGAGGGATGGCCTTGTGCCTTAAACACAAGGTATTCCCCATTCAATTGAAGGACTAATTCTCCTCTGTTGACATCTATCACAGCTTCTGCTGTGGCTAGGAAAGGTCTTCCTAGGATGATGCATTCATCCTCTTCCTTCTAGTGTCTAGGATTATGAAATCAGCAGGGATGTAAAGGCCTTCAACCTTTACTAGCACGTCCTCTACTATTCCATAAGCCTGTCTCAATGACTTGTCTGCCAGTTGTAATGAGAACAAGGCAGGTTGCACCTCAATGATCCCCAGCTTCTCCATTACAGAGAGTGGCATAAGATTTATCCCTGACCCCAGATCACACAGAGCTTTTTCAAAGGTCATGGTGCCTATGGTACAAGGTAATAAGAACTTGCCAGGATCTTGTCTCTTTTGAGGTAGAATTTTCTGAATCCAAGTATCCAGTTCATTAATTAGCAAGGGAGGTTCACTTTCCCAAGTCTCATTACCAAATAACTTGGCATTCAGCTTCATGATAGCTCCTAAGTATTGAGCAACTTGCTCTCCAGTCACATCTTCATCCTCTTCAGAGGAAGGATAGTCTTCAGAGCTCATGAATGGCAGAAGGAGATTTAATGGAATCTCTATGGTCTCTATATGAACCTCAGATTCTTTTGGATCCTCAATAGGAAACTCCTTCTTGCTTGAGGGACGTCCCAGGAGGTCTTCCTCACTAGGATTTTCGTCCTCCTCCTCCCTTGTGCATTCGGCCATATTGACTATGTCAATGGCTTTGCACTCTCCTTTTGGATTCTCTTCTGTATTGCTTGGGAGAGTACTGGGAGGAGTTTCAATGACTTTCTTACTCAGCTGGCCCACTTGTGCCTCCAGATTTCTGATGGAGGATCCTGTTTCACTCATGAAACTGAAAGTGGCTTTTGACAGATCAGAGACTATATTGGCTAAATTAGAAGTATTTTGTTCAGAATTCTCTGTCTGTTGTTGAGAAGATGATGGATATGGCTTGCTATTGCCCAGCCTGTTGCGTCCACCATTGTTAAAACCTTGTTGAGGCTTTTGTTGATCCTTCCATGAGAAATTTGGATGATTTCTCCATGATGAGTTATAGGTGTTTCCATAAGGTTCACCCATGTAATTGACCTCTGCCATGGCAGGGTTCTCAGGATCATAGGCTTCTTCAGAAGCTGCCTCTCTAGTATTGTTGGATGCATGTTGCCATCCATTCAGATTTTGAGAGATCATGTTGACCTGTTGAGTCAACACTTTGTTCTGTGCCAGTATGGCAATCAGAGCATCAATTTCAATAACTCTTTCTTCTGAGGCATCCCATTATTCACGGAATTCCTCTTAGAAGTGTACATGAATTGGTTGTTTGCAACCATGTCAATGAGTTCTTGAGCCTCTTCAGGCGTTTTCTTCAGGTGGATCATGGTCCAATGACATTTTCGAAAATTCAGATAGACCATAATAGAATATATCTAATATGGTCCATTCTGAAAACATGTCAGATGGACATCTTTTGGTCAGCTGCTTGTATCTTTCCCAAGCTTCATAGAGGAATTCACCATCTTTTTATTTGAAGGTTTGAACATCTACTCTCAGCTTGCTCAGCTTTTGAGGAGGAAAGAATTTATCCAAGAAGGCAGTGACCAGCTTATCCCAGGAGTCCAGGCTATCCTTGGGTTGTGAATCCAACCATACTCTAGCTCTGTCTCTTACAGCAAAAGGAAAAAGCATGAGTCTGTAGACTTCAGGATCAACTCCATTCGTCTTTACAGTCTCACAGATCTGCAAGAACTCAGTTAAGAACTGATAGGGATCTTCAGATGGAAGTCCATAGAACTTGCAGTTTTGTTGCATTAAGGCAACTAGCTGAGGTTTCAGCTCAAAGTTATTGGCTCCAATGGCAGGAATGGAGATGCTTCTTCCATCAAACTTGGATGTTGGCTTTGTGAAGTCACCAAGCATTCTCCTTGCATTATTATTATTTTCGGCTGCCATCTCCTTCTCTTGTTCGAAAATTTCTGAAAGGTTGTTTCTGGATTGTTGCAATTTAGCTTCTCTTAATTTTCTCTTCAAAGTCCTTTCAGGTTCTGGATCAATTTCAACAAGAGTGCCTTTATCCTTGTTCCTGCTCATATGAAAGAGAAGAAAACAAGAAAAGAAAGAGGAATCCTCTATGTCACAGTATAGAGATTCCTTTATGTTAGTAGAAAAAGAAGGGGGTAGAAGAATGAAGAAGGATGGATTCGGATTTATGGATGAAGAGAGGTGAAGAGAAGTGTTAGTAAACAAATAATTAAATATAAGAAGAAAAGAGAAGGGAACTTTCGAAAATAATTTTGAAAAAGAGGTTAGTAATTTTCGAAAATTAGAGATAAAATGTAATTAAAATTAAAACATGAAACAATTAATTAATTAAAAAGAACTTTGAAAAAGGGGTGAGATATTTTCGAAAATTAGAGGGAAAAGTAGTTAGGTGGTTTTGAAAAAGATAAGACACAAACAAGAAGTTAGTTAGTTGATTGAAAAAGATTTGAAATCAAAATTGAAAAAGATAAGAAGATAGTAAGTTAGATAAGATTTTTTTTTTGAAATCAAATTTTGAAAAAGATAAAATTTTGAAAAAGATCAAAATAAAAGATAAAAAGATTTAATTCAAAAATTTTGAAATTATTTACTTCACTAACAAGAAACTACAAGATAAGATTCTAGAACTTAAAGATTGAACCTTTCTTAACAAGAAAGTAACAAACTTCAAATTTTTGAACCAATCACATTAATTATTAGTGAATTTTCGAAAATATGATGTAAAGATAAGGAAAAGATTTTGAAAAAATAATTTGAAAAATGTTTTTGAAATTTTTGAAAAATAGAAAAAATGAAAAAGATATGATTTTTGAAAAAGATTTTGAAAAGATAAGATTTTTAAAATTGAAATTTTGACTTGACTTGTAAGAAACAACTAATTTTGAAAATTTTTGACCAAGTCAACCCAAAATTTCGAAAATTTGGAGGGAAATAAGGAAAAGATATTTTTTTATTTTTGAATTTTTAATTATGAGAGAGAAAAAACAACAAAATACTCAATGCATGAAATTTTTAAATCAAAACAATGAATGCATGCAAGAATGCTATGAATGTCAAGATGAACACCAAGAACACTTTGAAGATCATGATGAACATCAAGAACATATTTTTGAAAAATTTTTGATGCAAAGAAAATATGCAAGACACCAAACTTAGAAATTTTTAATGCTTGGAAAATATGAATGCAAAGATGCACATGAAAAACAAGAAAAGACACAAAAAAAGAAAACATCAAGATCAAACAAGAAGACTTATCAAGAACAACTTGAAGATCATGAAGAACACTTTGAATGCATGGAATTTTCGAAAAATGCAAAAAAATTTTAAGGCATGCAATTGACACCAAACTTAAAAATTGACTCAAGACTCAAACAAGAAACACAAAATATTTTTAGTTTTTATGATTTCTCTTTTTTTGAATTTTTATTAATTTTTTCGAAAATAAAGTTTAGAAAACGAAAAATAAAAGAAAAATTTTGAAAAAGATTTTTGAAAAGAAAATTACCTAATCTGAGCAACAAGATGAACCGTCAGTTGTCCATACTCGAACAATCCCCAGCAACGGCGCCAAAAACTTGGTGGACGAAATTGTGATCCATGTTCTTTGTATTTGTATGAAATCATTATTATGGCATCGGTTGTTTTCACAACTCCGTTCAACTAACCAGCAAGTGTACTGGGTCGTCCAAGTAATAAACCTTACGCGAGTAAGGGTCGATCCCACAGAGATTGTTGGTATGAAGCAAGCTATGGTCACCTTGTAAATCTCAGTCAGGCAGATTAAATTGGTTTATGGTTTCGAAAATAGAAATAAGAAAATAGAAGAATTAAAAAGGGATAGAAATACTTATGCAGATTCATTGGTGGGAATTTCAGATAAGCATATGGAGATACTGTATGGCTCAAGGACGCCTGCTCTCCTACTGCTTCAACTCAATCCTTCTTATTCCTTTCCATGGCAAGCTGTGTATAGGAGTTCACCGTTCGACGATGGCTACTTTTAATCCTCTCGGGAAAATGGTCCTCTGCGGCTGTCACTCGCATGGCTAATCGTCTGGAGGCATCACCTGGCCGAAGGCTACATCCCATCCTCGCAGTGAAAACTACGCTCACGCGCGCTGTCACAGCACGGCTAATCACTGGTTGGTTCCCGTGCCTACTGGAATAGAATCCCTTGATTCTTTTGCGTTTGTCATCATGCCCAGCACTTGCAAGTCTGAAGCACGTCACAGTCATTCATTACCGGAATCCTACTCGGAATACCACAGACAAGGTTAGACTTTCCGGATCCTCATGAATGCCGCCATCTATCTAGCTTATACCACGAAGATTCTGTTGGGGGATCTAAGAGATACACATTCAAGCTCTGTTGCATGTAGAACGGAAGTGGTTGTCAATCACACGCGTTCATAGGTGAGAATGATGATGAGCGTCACATAATCATCACATTCATCATGTTCTTGGGTACGAATGAATATCTTGGAATAAGAATAAGATAGAAGTGAATAAAAGAAAATAGAATTGCATTAATACTTGAGGTACAGCAGAGCTCCACACCCTTAATCTATGGTGTGCAGAAACTCCACCGTTGAAAATACATAAGTAAAAGGGTCAGGCATGGCCGAGAGGCCAGCCCCCTAAAACGTGATCAATAGCCTCTTAGGATGAAGAATAAAACAAAGCTGAGACCAAAGATGTCTAATACAATAGTTAAATGTTCTATTTATAATAAACTAGCTCCTAGGGTTTACATGGGTAAGTAATTGATGCATAAATCCACTTCCGGGGCCCACTTGGTGTATGCTTGGGCTGAGCTTGATCAATCCATGAGCTGAGGCTTCTCTTGGAGTTGAACTCCGAGTTATGACGTGTTTTGGGCGTTCAACTCCGGATCATGACGTTTTTCTGGCGTTTAACTCCAGACAGCAGCATGTACTTGGCGTTCAACGCCAAGTTACGTCGTCAATTTCCGAATAAAGTATGAACTATTATATATTCTGGAAAGCTCTGGATGTCTACTTTCCAACGCCGTTGAGAGCGCGCCATTTGGAGTTCTGTAGCTCCAGAAAATCCATTTGAGTGCAGGGAGGTCAGATTCCAACAGCATCAGCAGTCCTTTTGTCAGCCTTTTTCAGAGTTTTGCTCAAGTCCCTCAATTTCAGCCAGAAATTACCTGAAATCACAAAAAACACACAACTCATAGTAAAGTCCAGAAATGTGAATTTAACATAAAAACTAATGGAAACATCCCTAAAAGTAGCTTAAACTTACTAAAAACTACCTAAAAACAATGCCAAAAAGCGTATAAATTATCCGCTCATCATTGATTAAGCCGCATGTTGCGTGATGAGCGGATATTTTATACGCTTTTTGGGGGTAATTTCATGTAGATTTTAGCATGTTTTAATTAGTTTTTAGTTAAATATTATTAGTTTTTAGGCAAAAATCATATTTCTGGACTTTACTATGAGTGTGTGTATTTTTCTGTGATTTCAGGTATTTTCTGGCTGAAATTGAGGGAGCTGAGCAAAAATCTGACTGAGGCTAAAAAAGGACTGCTGATGCTGTTGGATCCTGACCTCCCTGCACTCGAAATGGATTTTCTAGAGCTACAGGAGTCCAATTGGCGCGCTCTCAACGGCGTTGGAAAGTAGACATCCAGGGCTTTCCAGCAATATATAATAGTCCATACTTTGCGCGAGAATAAACGACGTAACTTGGCGTTGAACGCCAAGTACATGTTGCTGTCTGGAGTTAAACGCCAGAAAAACGTCATGATCCGGAGTTGAACGCCCAAAACACGTCATAACCTGGAGTTTAACGCCAAGAAAGGCCTCTACTCGTGGATAGCTTTAGTCTCAGCCCCAGCACACACCAAGTGGGCCCCAGAAGTGGATTTCTGCACCAATTATCTTAGTTTACTCATTTTCTGTAAACCTAGGTTACTAGTTTACTATTTAAACAACTTTTAGAGACTTATCTTGTACCTCATGACATTTTCAGATCTGAATTACATACTTTGTGACGGCATGAGTCTCTAAACTCCATTGTTGGGGGTGAGGAGCTCTGATTTAATACAATTCCTTTGTTTTCCATTCAAACACGCTTGTTCTTATCTAAGATGTTTATTCGTGCTTAATTGTGAAGAAGGTGATGATCCGTGACACTCATCACCTTCCTCAACCCATGAACGTGTGCCTGACAACCACCTCCGTTCTACATCAGATTGAATGAATATCTCTTAGATTCCTTAATCAGAATCTTCGTGGTATAGGCCGGATTGATGGCGGCATTCATGAGAATCCGGAAAGTCTAAACCTTGTCTGTGGTATTCCGAGTAGGATTCCGGGATTGAATGACTGTGACGTGCTTCAAACTCCTGAGGGCTGGGCGTTAGTGACAGACGCAAAAGAATCAATGGATTCTATTCCAACCTGATTGAGAACCGACAGATGATTAGCCGTGCTGTGACAGAGCATAGGAACGTTTTCACTGAGAGGATGGGAAGTAGCCACTGACAACGGTGACACCCTACATAGAGCTTGCCATGGAAGGAACTTGCGTGTGAGAAGAGGATTTCAAGGAAGAGTTGAAGTTCAAAGGACAAAGCATCTCCAAAACTCCAACATATTCTCCATTACTGCACAACAAGTAACGCTAGTATTTCTTTATTATTCCAACTTACAATTTTAAGTAGTTTGGCTTTTACAAGTAAAACCCAAATAACCTTATTGGCATCCTGACTAAGATTAACTAAGATTAATAAGTATTGATTGCTTCAAACCAATAATCTCCGTGGGATCGACCCTTACTCACGTAAGGTATTACTTGGACGACCCAGTGCACTTGCTGGTTAGTTGAACGGAGTTGTGTACATACTAAAGATCAAAAGATAGAAATCACAATTTCGTCCACCAAGTTTTTGGCGCCGTTGCCGGGGATTATTGAGTTTGGACAATTGAAGGCTTATTTTATTTCTTAGATTAGGAATAATTTATTTTTATTTTTATTGTTATAGAGTCATTAAATCTTGATAGGATAGTTTCTTTTCAAAAATTTCTTTTCAAAATTTCTTTTCAAAATTTATTATTTTTCTTTTAATTAATTGCTAATTTTCGTGAGTTAGTGTTTTATTCTAAGTTTGGTGTTAATTGCATATTTCATATTTTCTTTAAAATTTTCGTGTTAGTGTTCTTGGTTCTTCCTTGATTTTTAAGTTGTTCTTGATAATTGGTTATACCCTTTGGAACCTTTTTCAAAAATATATCTTCTTTGATTTAATCTTGTGCCAAACTTTAAGTTTGGTGTTTTCTTGTTAATATTTTCATATTTTTTCGAAAACTTTATTAAAGTTTCTAAAAATTTTTAAGTTTGGTGTTCTTCCTTGTGTTCTTGGTGTTCTTGTGAATCTTCAAAGTGTTCTTGAGTTTTTCTTGTGTTTGAATCTTAAAATTTTTAAGTTTGGTGTTCCTTGGTATTTTCCCTCCAAAAATTTTCGAAAATAAGGAACATTAGATCTAAAAATTTTAAGTCTTGTGTCTTTTGTGTGTTTTTCTCTTTCATCATAAAATTCAAAATTCAAAAAAAAAATAATAATAATAATAATAAATATATATTTTATTTTTCTAACTAATTTTGAACTACTTTTTTTTCGAAAATTTTATATTAAAAATTCAATTTTCAATTTCAAAATATTTTCACTTTCATTTATTTATTTCGTTTTTATTTTATAAAAATTTTAATTTTTATAAAATAAATAATACCAACATATTCCACAATCCTTTATAAACAAATAACTCTATTGTTCAATATGGAAGCAAGTGGGAATGAACAGTCCAAGAGGACCCTGGGGTCATATGCTAACCCCACTACTGCTTCATATGGGAGTAGTATCTGTATACCCTCCATTGGAGTTAGTAGCTTTGAGCTGAATCCTCAGCTCATTATCATGGTGCAGCAGAACTGCCAGTATTCTGGTCTTCCACATGAAGAACCTACAGAGTTTCTGGCACAATTTTTACAAATTGCTGACACAGTACATGATAAGAAGTGGATCAGGATGTCTACAGATTATTACTGTTTCCATTTGCTGTAAAAGATCAAGCTAAGAGGTGGTTAAATAACCAGCCTAAGAACAGCATAAAAACATGGAAACAGCTGTCAGAAAAATTCCTGAATCACTATTTCCCTCCCAAACGGATGACACAGCTAAGGCTAAACATCCAAGGCTTCAAACAAGGAGATAATGAATCCCTTTATGAT
This sequence comes from Arachis stenosperma, assembly GCF_014773155.1. Lineage (NCBI taxonomy): Eukaryota > Viridiplantae > Streptophyta > Magnoliopsida > Fabales > Fabaceae > Arachis > Arachis stenosperma. The sequence goes on from NC_080385.1 coordinate 135,926,852, forward strand.
GCTTGGGAGAGATACAGAGAGATGCTAAGAAATGCCCCTCTGAAATGTTTTCAGAATGGGTGCAATTAGACATCTTCTACTATGGGCTTACAGAAAAAGCTCAGATTTCTCTAGACCACTCAGCTGGTGGATCTATACATATGAGAAAAACAATTGAAGAAGCTCAAGAGCTTATTGATACAGTTGCCAGAAATCAGCATCTGTACCTAAGCAGTGAATCCTCTATGAAAGAAGAAGCTAAAACAGTAACTGCAGAACTCAGTCCAGTGGATCAGGCTAATGAATTCAATCAGCAATTAGATTTTCTAACTCAGCAACTAGCCGAATTCAAGGAAATATTACAGGAAACAAGAATGGCTAACAGGAACATGGAAGTGCAATTAAAGCAGACAGAAAGGCAACTGTCAAAACAAATAACAGAAGAATGCCAAGCAGTTCAATTAAGAAGTGGGAAAACATTAAATACCTCACTTCAAAGCAGCAGGAAACCAAGAAATGAACAAGAGGATACTCAAAATCCCTCTGAGGACAATCAGAGCCCAGAGAGGAACAAAGCTGGCGCTGAACGCCCAGACCATGCTCATTCCTGGCGTTCAACGCCAGAAACAAGCATGAATCCGGCGTTGAACGCCCAAGGGGAACATGGTTCTGGCGTTCAAACGCCAGTAACAAACAAGGAAGTGGCGTCTAACGCCACTCCAGCCCCCACCATTGGCATTCAAATGCCAATGGGGAATCAGTCACATACAAGTACTGATAACACCCCTTCTAAAAAGGCTTCCCAACCCACTTCTGTAGGTGATAAACCTGCAGCAACTAAGGTTGAGGAATACAAAGCCAAAATGCCTTATCCTCAAAAACTCCGCCAAGCGGAACAGGATAAGCAATTTGCCCGCTTTGCAGACTATCTCAGGACTCTTGAAATAAAGATTCCGTTTGCAGAAGCACTTGAGCAAATACCTTCTTATGCTAAGTTCATGAAAGAAATCTTAAGTCATAAGAAGGATTGGAGGGAAACTGAAAAATTCTACCTCACTGAAGAATGCAGTGCAGTCATTCTGAAAAGCTTACCTGAGAAGCTTAAAGATCCTGGGAGCTTTATGATACCATGCACATTAGAGGGTAATTGTACCAAGCAAGCTTTATGTGATCTTGGGGCAAGTATCAACTTAATACCTGCATCTACTATCAGAAAGCTTGGTTTAACTGAAGAAATTAAACCAACCAGGATATGTCTTCAACTTGCTGATGGCTCCATTAAGTACCCATCAGGCGTGATTGAAGACATGATTGTCAAGGTTGGGCCATTTGCCTTTCCTACTGACTTTGTGGTGCTGGAAATGGAGGAGCACAAGAGTGCAACTCTCATTCTAGGCAGACCTTTCCTAGCAACTGGCCGAACCCTCATTGATGTCCAAAAAGGGGAAGTAACCTTGAGAGTCAATGAGGAGGAATTCAAGTTGAATGTTGTCAAAGCAATGCAACATCCAGACACCCAAAATGACTGCATGAGTGTTGATATTATTGATTCTCTGGTAAGAGAGGTCAATATGGCTGAGAGTTTGGAATCAGAGCTAGAGGACATCTTTAAAGATGTTCAGCCTGATTTGGAGGAGTCAGAGAAGATAATAGAACCTCTGAAAATCCCCCAAGAAGAGGAGAAACCTCCAAAACCCGAACTCAAACCATTACCACCATCCCTGAAATATGTATTTCTGGGTGAAGGTGATACCTTTCCTGTAATTATAAGCTCTACCTTAGAGCCACAGGAAGAGGAAGCACTAATTCAAGTGCTAAGGACACACAAGACAGCTCTTGGGTGGTCCATCAGTGATCTTAAGGGCATTAGCCCAGCCAGATGCATGCATAAGATCCTATTGGAAGGTGACGCCAAGCCTGTGGTCCAACCACAGAGGTGGCTGAACCCAGCCATGAAGGAAGTGGTGCAGAAGGAGGTCACTAAATTACTAGAGGCTGGGATTATTTATCCTATTTCTGACAGCCCCTGGGTGAGCCCTGTCCAGGTTGTCCCAAAGAAAGGAGGCATGACAGTGGTTCATAATGAAAAAAATGAACTGGTTCCTACAAGAACAGTTACAGGGTGGCGTATGTGCATTGATTATAGAAGGCTCAATACAGCCACCAGAAAGGATCATTTTCCTTTACCATTCATAGACCAGATGCTAGAAAGACTAGCAGGTCATGAATACTACTGCTTCCTGGATGGATATTCAGGTTATAATCAAATTGCAGTAGATCCCCAGGATCAGGAGAAAACGGCGTTCACATGCCCATCTGGAGTATTTGCATACAGAAGGATGCCATTTGGCCTGTGCAATGCACCTGCAACCTTTCAGAGGTGCATGCTCTCCATTTTCTCTGATATGGTGGAAAAATTTCTGGAAGTCTTCATGGATGACTTTTCAGTATTTGGGGACTCATTCAGCTCATGCCTTAACCATTTAGCACTTGTTCTGAAAAGATGCCAAGAGACTAACCTGGTTTTAAACTGGAAAAAATGTCACTTTATGGTGACTGAAGGAATTGTCCTTGGGCACAAAATTTCGAACAAGGGAATAGAGGTGGACCAAGCTAAGGTAGAAGTAATTGAAAAATTGCCACCACCTGCTAATGTTAAGGCAATCAGAAGCTTTCTGGGGCATGCAGGATTCTATAGGAGGTTTATAAAGGATTTTTCAAAAATCGCCAAACCTCTGAGCAACCTGCTAGCTGCTGACACGCCATTTATCTTTGATAAAGAGTGTTTGCAGGCATTTGAGACCCTGAAAGCTAAATTGGTTACAGCACCAATAATCTCTGCACTAGACTGGACATTACCATTTGAACTGATGTGTGATGCCAGTGACCATGCCATTGGTGCAGTGTTGGGACAAAGGCATGACAAGCTTCTGCACGTCATTTACTATGCCAGCCGTGTTCTAAATGATGCACAGAAGAATTACACAACCACAGAAAAAGAGCTACTTGCAGTGGTTTACGCCATTGACAAATTTAGATCCTATTTAGTAGGATCAAAAGTGATTGTGTACACTGATCATGCTGCTCTTAAATATCTACTCACAAAGCAGGATTCAAAACCCAGACTCATCAGATGGGTGTTGCTTCTGCAAGAGTTTGATATAGAAATAAGAGACAGAAAAGGGACAGAAAATCAAGTAGCAGATCATCTGTCCCGAATAGAACCAGTAGAAGGGGCGTCCCTCCCTCTCACTGAGATCTCTGAAACCTTTCCGGATGAGCAACTGTTCGCCATCCAGGAAGTGCCATGGTTTGCAGACATTGCAAACTACAAGGCAGTGAGATTCATACCCAAAGAGTACAGTAGGATGCAATCAAAGAAATTAATCACAGATGCAAAATACTATCTCTGGGATGAACCATATCTCTTCAAGAGATGTGCAGACGGAGTAATCCATAGATGTGTGCCTAAAGAGGAAGCACAGAAGATCCTTTGGCATTGCCATGGATCACAGTATGGAGGACATTTTGGAAGTGAGCGAACAGCCACAAGAGTCCTCCAAAGTGGCTTCTACTGGCCCACTCTCTATAAAGATTCCCGAGCATTTGTGCTTAATTGTGATAGCTGCCAAAGATCAGGCAACCTACCTCACAGTTATGCCATGCCTCAACAAGGAATCTTGGAGATTGAGTTGTTTGATGTATGGGGCATTGACTTCATGGGACCTTTCCCACCATCATACTCAAACACTTATATTCTGGTGGCAGTGGATTATGTATCCAAATGGGTGGAGGCTATTGCAACACCCACTAATGACACTAAAATAGTGTTGAAATTCCTCCAGAAACATATCTTCAGCAGATTTGGTATCCCTAGAGTGTTAATCAGTGATGGGGGCACTCATTTCTGTAATAAACAGCTTTACTCTGCTCTGGTACGTTATGGAGTCAACCACAGGGTGGCTACTCCATATCATCCACAAACTAATGGGCAAGTTGAAGTCTCAAATAGAGAACTCAAAAGAATCCTGGAACGGACTGTAATTAACCGTAGAAAGGATTGGGCAAGAAGCTTGGATGATGCTCTGTGGGCATACAGAACAGCATTTAAGACCCCTATACGGACCTCTCCATACCAGCTTGTGTATGGAAAGGCGTGTCACTTGCCAGTGGAACTGGAACACAAGGCCTACTGGGCAACCAGATTCCTGAACCTTGATGCCAAGTTAGCTGGAGAAAGACGATTACTCCAGTTAAATGAGCTAGAGGAATTTAGACTCAATGCTTTCGAAAATGCAAAAATTTACAAAGAGAAAGCAAAAAGATGGCATGATAAGAAATTGTCATCCAGAGTCTTTGAGCCAGGACAGAAAGTTCTGCTATTTAATTCAAGGCTCAAATTATTCCCTGGGAAATTAAAATCCCGGTGGAGAGGTCCATATGTAATTACAAGTGTATCACCATATGGATACATAGAACTTCAGGATAGTGACTCTAACAAAAAGTTCATTGTTAATGGACAAAGAGTCAAACATTATCTTGAAGGCAATTTTGAGCAAGACTGCTCAAAGCTGAGACTCGAGTAAAAACTCAGTGATAGTCCAGCTAATGACAATAAAGAAGCGCTTGCTGGGAGGCAACCCAGCCATTTACAAAGTTTATTTACTAATGAAATAAATTTTCTCTTTCTTACAGGTTTAAGTCCAAATATCTCCAAGGTAAAATAGCAATTGGTTGGATTCACAGAGTTATAAAGGAAATTGGAAGCTTACTGGCGTGAAAAAGCCAGTAAGAAACATTTTGGGCGTTGAACGCCCAAAAGAAGCACCCACTGGGCGTTCAACGCCAGTAAGGGTAGCCTTCTGGGCGTTAAACGCCAGAAAGAAGCACCTTCTGGGCGTTTAACGCCAGTTTGGCAGCATCCTGGGCGTTTAGAAAAACGCCCAGTAACAAAGGACTTCCTGGCGTTCAACGCCAGAAAGATGCAGCAAATGGGCGTTGAACGCCCAGGAGAAGCAACATTTGGGCGTTAAACGCCCAAACCATGCAGCAGTTGGGCGTTTAACGCCAGGATGGTGGGGAGGAGGTAAAATTCGTTTTTCTTCACAATTTTTCTAATTTTTTATGTTTCAATTCATGATTTCTTGCATAAACATGTTTCAAAATATCATCCTTCAATTCCAAAAATTTTAATCCTAATTTCTAAAATCCCTTTTTCAAAAATATCAAATGTATCTTAATTTATAAACACAAATCTTTTTCCAATCCAAATCTTTTTCAAATCTTTTTCAACTCATCATATCTTTTGGATTTCGAAATTGCCTCTCCCTCTATTCCTCTTCTATCCTTTATTTTGCTTGAGGACAAGCAAACCTCTAAGTTTGGTGTGATTTGCCATGATCACTGAGCAAAAACTCATCAAGATCATGGCACCTAAGGGAACAGGAAGAGCAAGGATGTGAACTTAAGGGAGCTAAAGCGTCAGAAATTAATTCTTGAAGGCACCCCACAGACTAGAGGAACATCCACTTCCCAAAATACAGGTTGTTAAGTTCTAATTCTAGCTTTAACTCTGTGATAGTATAGGATTTTACCTTAGAAGTTATATATAGTAGTAGTAATTAGTATATCTATTTTGATTTTATTTCCAATTAAGCTATAATTTATTTTTCTCATCATCATCAGGCATGAATAAAGTAGTAGATTTTTTAGAATAAAGAAGTAATCTATATTTTTCGAGTTCTTAATAATAAAAATTATAATTAATTACATGTGGTGGCAATACTTTTCGTTTTCTGAATGAATGCTTGAACAGTGCATAATTTTTATCTTGAATTTTATGAATATTGGCTCCTGAAAGAATGAGAAACACGAAAAATATTATTGATGATCTGAAAAATCATGAAATTGATTCTTGAAGCAAGAAAAAGCAGTGAAAAAGAAAGCATTCAAAAAAAAAAAAGAAGGAGTAGTAGAAAAAGCCAATAGCCCTTAAAACCAAAAAGCAAGGGTAAAAAGGATCCAAGGCTTTGAGCATTAATGGATAGGAGGGCCCAAGGAAATAAATCCAGGCCTAAGCGGCTAAATCAAGCTGTCCCTAACCATGTGCTTGTGGCATGCAGGTCCAAGTGAAAAGCTTGAGACTGAGTGGTTAAAGTCATGATCCAAAGCAAAAGAGTGTGCTTAAGAACTCTGGACACCTCTAATTGGGGACTCTAGCAAAGCTGAGTCACAATCTGAAAAGGTTCACCCAATTATGTGTCTGTGGCATTTATGTATCCGGTGGTAATACTGGAAAACAAAATGCTTAGGGCCACGGCCAAGACTCATAAAGTAGCTGTGTTCAAGAATCAACATACTAAACTAGGAGAATCAATAATACTATCTGAATTCTGAGTTCCTATGGATGCCAATCATTCTGAATTTCAAAGGATAAAGGGAGATGCCAAAACTGTTCAGAAACAAAAAGCTACAAGCCCCGCTCATCTGAATAAGAATCTGAGCTCCATTTAAAACTCTTAGATATTATTACTTCTTAAATTCTTTCATCCTATTTTATTTATCTAGTTGCTTGGGGACAAGCAACAGTTTAAGTTTGGTGTTGTGATGAGCGGATATTTTATACGCTTTTTGGGGGTAATTTCATGTAGATTTTAGCATGTTTTAATTAGTTTTTAGTTAAATATTATTAGTTTTTAGGCAAAATTCATATTTCTGGACTTTACTATGAGTGTGTGTATTTTTCTGTGATTTCAGGTATTTTCTGGCTGAAATTGAGGGAGCTGAGCAAAAATCTGACTGAGGCTAAAAAAGGACTGCTGATGCTGTTGGATCCTGACCTCCCTGCACTCGAAATGGATTTTCTAGAGCTACAGGAGTCCAATTGGCGCGCTCTCAACGGCGTTGGAAAGTAGACATCCAGGGCTTTCCAGAAATATATAATAGTCCATACTTTGCGCGAGAATAAACGACGTAACTTGGCGTTGAACGCCAAGTACATGTTGCTGTCTGGAGTTAAACGCCAGAAAAACGTCATGATCCGGAGTTGAACGCCCAAAACACGTCATAACCTGGAGTTTAACGCCAAGAAAGGCCTCTACTCGTGGATAGCTTTAGTCTCAGCCCCAGCACACACCAAGTGGGCCCCAGAAGTGGATTTCTGCACCAATTATCTTAGTTTACTCATTTTCTGTAAACCTAGGTTACTAGTTTACTATTTAAACAACTTTTAGAGACTTATCTTGTACCTCATGACATTTTCAGATCTGAATTACATACTTTGTGACGGCATGAGTCTCTAAACTCCATTGTTGGGGGTGAGGAGCTCTGCAGCGTCTCGATGATTTAATACAATTCCTTTGTTTTCCATTCAAACACGCTTGTTCTTATCTAAGATGTTTATTCGCGCTTAATTGTGAAGAAGGTGATGATCCGTGACACTCATCACCTTCCTCAACCCATGAACGTGTGCCTGACAACCACCTCCGTTCTACATCAGATTGAATGAATATCTCTTAGATTCCTTAATCAGAATCTTCGTGGTATAGGCCGGATTGATGGCGGCATTCATGAGAATCCGGAAAGTCTAAACCTTGTCTGTGGTATTCCGAGTAGGATTCCGGGATTGAATGACTGTGACGTGCTTCAAACTCCTGAGGGCTGGGCGTTAGTGACAGACGCAAAAGAATCAATGGATTCTATTCCAACCTGATTGAGAACCGACAGATGATTAACCGTGCTGTGACAGAGCATAGGAACGTTTTCACTGAGAGGATGGGAAGTAGCCACTGACAACGGTGACACCCTACATAGAGCTTGCCATGGAAGGAACTTGCGTGTGAGAAGAGGATTTCAAGGAAGAGTTGAAGTTCAAAGGACAAAGCATCTCCAAAACTCCAACATATTCTCCATTACTGCACAACAAGTAACGCTAGTATTTCTTTATTATTCCAACTTACAATTTTAAGTAGTTTGGCTTTTTACAAGTAAAACCCAAATAACCTTATTGGCATCCTGACTAAGATTAATAAAATAAGTATTGATTGCTTCAAACCAATAATCTCTATGGGATCGACCCTTACTCACGTAAGGTATTACTTGGACGACCCAGTGCACTTGCTGGTTAGTTGAACGGAGTTGTGTACATACTAAAGATCAAAAGATAGAAATCACAATTTCGTCCACCATTGCGGTTTGAATATTGTTACTAATTGATCATTGGATCAATACTTGTTTTAATTCAGTAAGGAGAGATGAATTTGAATAATGGATTTGGATATCTAAAGGTTTACTCAATGTCAATAGATTTGTAATTCGCTTTTGGAATTTGGCCATCGGAGTTGTAAATTTGTTTTGGTATGGAGAAAATTGGTGATGTATAACTTGGTAACATGAAGGCAATGCTTTATGGAGAATATATCAGTCGAAAATTTGTATACAATTCTGAAGATTCGTGGCAGAGTGGTTTATGTTTATCGTGTATGAGATGACTTATATATCAATTTAGGAATGATGAAAATGATAGAAAAATAGAAAGTAAAAGAGTAAAGATATTTTATTAATGAAGAAATAACACATTACCATATTGTCGTCTTATAAGGTAGACTGTGATACACCTGTTAGGCTAGTCTTTCTATATTGATTTTGTTGTCGAGTGGTCGTTAGAAAGTGCAAATTGTCTGAATTATAACCCGTATGATAGTACTGTTGCTGCAGTTGTTTTGGTGAGATAATCGTTGTGATTGTATTATCCTGTATATAAGACATCGACACAAAAATGTATAATAGAAAAAAAATAGTACCAAATATAGTTGAAGAAGGTCAATCAATAATAAAATACATATTGATAATATACAACTAAATATAGTTGTATATTAAGGTAAAATGGTTCAAGAATATAGGTTAGTGTATACCTTATAAGAGGCTATGTCGTATTGAAGATTAAAATAAAAGAATATATAAGCGGTTATTCGCCTCTTAATTGTCATTCAATTTAATTTTTGGATTTTTTTCTGTATTGTAAATTCATGTTTTGAATTCGTCAGTTAAGACTATAGCTGAATCCCTTTATACGGGAGCAAAATAATTGAAGAAAATGAAAAAATACTTAAATAAAATAGCATGGATTAAATACGTTAGATAATGTTACTAGAGCATTTGTTTCCTCTATTGATGGGTTTGGAGTGACTATTACCACAGTTATTATTCCCAAAGTGTGGTACCAGGACTTCTCTGGTCTTTTTCATTACCTTGTTTTTTAGTTGACTTCAAATTTGTGTTTTTATGTTGGCCTCAACGTCTCATTATATAGAAATATATAAGACTGTTTCAATTTAGAAAAGAAGTTAAATGTGACAATGCAAACGTATATTTTGAGTTTATTAACTAAAGCTGAAGTTAAACTTCATCAGTCTAAGAAACAAATAATTGAAGTTAATGAAGGAAAAACACAAATAGGACCGTATGAAAATCGAGAAATCAAAATGTAATTGAAAACAAAATAGTACTTACTAGCAATATCAACGTAAAAGCAACTAGAGAAATTTGCGATAGATAAAAACAATTGAGAATAAATGTATCTCATTGTATCAATAAAAATAAGTAATTTTACATTTATGCTACTTTATCGAAAATTAATTAGAAAATGTTACAAAAAAGAAAAGAACAATTAATATAAGAATAAATGTTGTGAATAGAGTAAAACAATGTGAGATAAAAAATAAGACAGAACTCGTATTCACAAATAATATATGAATTTCAAATGGGTTCGAAAGATTTGCTATTACTAAAGTAGTAGAATAGATGCTAAGTCTTTTTGAACTAATATCTTGAAGTATGAAATTATTCATGTTCAAATTGTTTAGATCCTATGAAATTTTATTCTTATCAAAGATAATGGAATTTTGTTCAAATAATGATTCGGTTGGGGTTTGTGTAGAGAGATTTGCAAAGAGATTTCTGTGCCGATTTGGGTTGGCACGTGGTTATTTGATTTTATCGGATAAGTCAGTTAAGAGAGCAAAACACATACTCCACGTACTCCAAATGTAGGACGTGTTTATTTAGTTTTAAGTAGATTGCGATTTATAATTTACTTGAGCTGAGTTATAGCCAACAGATCACTTATAATTCTTTGAAATTGTGTTGGACAAATGATCTGCTTCAGAATTATACATGGATGGGACAAATTCTTTCTTGAGATGATCCTCAAGATCATTGGCTCCAAAGGTGAATAAAGCAAGTTGTTCTCGGATAAAAAAATTTGCATCATCAAGCTTATTACCAATGGACATGAATTTCTAAGAATTGTTTGTGAGTAAAGAAGGGAGATTGTTTGACATGGTAGGAGTTTGAGAAGGTGTAATTTTTTATAAATTGTTTTTTAGATTAGAGCCTTACTTTGATATCATATTAAGTACTAGAGATGATAGTTGTAAAAACCAAACCGGACTGGCTGATTCGACCAAAAAACCGGTGAATCGGACCATAAACCGATTTGGTTAGCTTTTTAGACCGTGTAAAGATAAAAACGGCATGAACCAGTGAAAACCGAAGAAAACCAGTCAAATTCGATAAGAACCGGCAGAAACCGGTCCAACCGGTTCAGTTGCTACTCTATGGTGCTCCGTAGCAGGGCATCTCCACCTGTGATCCACTGCGACGTACGGTCCTCAGCGCACCACTTGTTAATCTACTGGCGCCAGGGTTTGATCAAGGGACCTATTGGTTATGCTACTTCCTTGTTGCCACTCTGCCATTGTGGTATTTAAGATTTTAAACGACAAAAACTAATTATATAGTAACTCTTGAATTAAATAATTTTATAAATATCTAATTTAATTTTAATTTTATATTTTCTATCTTTTGAATTAATTATATTTTTAATTATGTACTATTATTAATAGAAATATAAATTTTATTAAAAATTTATTAATTTACTTTATCTATTTCAATATTAATGTTATAATTAAAGTCATCTTATTTGATATTAGTATTAAAATTTACTGATATTATGGATTGTTATTCTTATTATATCAAATTAAGATACTAGTATCATAGTACTAACTAATTATATATCTATCTTTATATTAGTTATCTATTTTATATTTTTTATTTATATATGATTGGTTTTACTAGTTCAACCAATAATTTATCGATTAAACCAATAAATCAATAAATTAGTAGTCTGAATGGATTGATTACCAGTTTAATTCTTACAATTGTACTAGAGATTAAAAATAAAAGAGATGAAAACTAGAGATTGATTATGCAGAGAAAAATCTGCTGCAAAGAAAATGAAAACAATATTATAAATTAGGCAAACAACGAGTAAGAAAATTGATTATAGATACTTGAAATGTAATACATGATAATATATAGTGACCAATTCTAACTGGACTTAATAACATAACTGATTAGCTAAATAAAATTATAATTACATCAATCTTATTTTTCTCGCAGTATAAGTTAACTCTTGACTATTGGTAGCCCAACCTTGACCACCAAATAAAATAGCGTTTCAAGTAGTGACATATTCATAGTTTGAGTTGTTTGAATTGTGACACGTGCCACTACTTAATTTGTTGGTCGATGCTTAACTACTAGTAGCTATTAATATCACATCACAGGTATCAGTAATTTTTGAATTTAATAGTTTTATAATATTATATCAAAATTGTTATAACTAAAATATTTAAATTTAATCTATTATGTCAGAAAAATAAAAAATATATTTAAAAATTTACACAAATATACAAAAATAAGGCGATTGTGGAAGGAATATGTATAAGATATGAAGTATGCGTTGTATATAATATTATTAGCATTGGTATTGTAAGCCAATTAAAACGGCGTATGTAAATGGGACATTAGGGTCATATTAAAAATCGGTAGCTACACCTACTGATCAAGCATGCGCCAAAACAATAATACATAGAATTAGTATTGACTACATCTAGCTTAAAAGAAATTAGTTAGTTGTTCCAGAAAGGCACAAGGGATACATATATATTACCTAACTATATATTTGCATCATTGCATGAAAAGAAAAGAAAACAAAGAAAAAAGAATTGAACAAAACAAAACAAAAAGAACTCAGCCTATCAATTATAGATATCTTGTCAAGTTATCATGTTTACATATTAGATACATTTTAAATACGATATTTATTCGATACACATGTCTTTTGAGTTTAATCGTATTTTAATAAAAAAATAAAAAATATTTTTTTGTTGGATATATTTAAACACACATAAATATATATATCCAACCTCATTCTTAATATGTATTTTTAAAATAAATTTAAAAATAATATATATTATTATTTATTAAAATAAAAAATATTTTAAATATTTTATATAATTAAAAAAAACATTAATAATAGTTAAAAAGAATAATTTATATTTTAATATCAATAAAATATTATAATATTATTATAATTTATGTAAAAAATATTTTATATATATATATATATATATATATATATATATATCGTGTGTTTGTCTCTTATAAAAATTTAAAATTTATGTGTGAATTTGTCTTGTATCCCATATCATATGATCTTCTGTGTCTATGTTCATTTTCGTGCATCATATAATTCAACACATTTCTAAACCTAATCAATTTCATTCCATTAGGTTCCTCAAATACCAAGATAACTAATACAAATCTTTGTCCACAAAATGCTTAATTTCACTAAAGAGAAAGCATAAAAATAATGTGACGTTATATATTGTGATGACTACTTAATTAGTAATTTGGAAAGGAAAATTCTACCGTGTTGAAGGGAAAATTTTTCCTCATGTGTTGAAGGAGCTTGGCATTAAAAAAGCAGTGACCCGTGTTAGTGTTATTATCATATTTGTAGACAAATTTTGTGTTAAAATAAAATGGATATAATATGTCAACATCATGAATATTTATTATATGGGGCATCTAGTATATAGATGCATTTGTAAATATTTTTGTCTTTTATGGTTATTTGTTGATTTTAAAAGCGTATCACTAAAAGTGTTGCTTAAAGAGAAAGTGTTACCCTTAATCGTTAACTTGGCTCTGATACCAATTTTTAAAATGCAATTTTTATTAACTCTTCGTAAATTTTTAAAATGTAATTTCTTTTTCAAAATTTGTATTAACTCTTCGTATTTTGCTTTTAATTTGTATAGATTTGGTTGGTGGTACTTTATAATTTGCAGTTTCATAATCAAAAGTATTGACTATTTCTACTATTACTAATTCTGATTTATAGTTTTTCAATCTTGTTTTAATTTATAATATTCTTTTTTGCATGGATTATTGTATATAAGATCTTTTATCTGTTTGTCCTTTTCTTTAATATAATTTTTCAAATCCTCAAAAACTTCTTTTATTTCTACACTTTCTGTTGTTTCTGAATATCTTTTTAATTTTTCAACTTCATTTTCCATTTTTTCTTTCAACAGCTTTAATTCTTTTAAGTCATAATATGGTTTTCCAGGCATTTATAAATTTTTTAAGTTTAGCTCTAACTTGTTTATATTTGTTCTTATTTCTATCCTTTTTATTATAAGGTCATTAATTTTTCGAACTGAAGATTATTTAATTCCTTTTTATACTCCTTTATTTTACTTTTTAATTTTTTTTCGCCCTTTTTCTTTTTATTTTGTTTTCTGGTATTTCAATCTTTGTAAACTTCATTATTTATCTTAGAATTTCTGCAAATTCTATCATCGATTCATCACTATTTTCTAGAGATTCTATTATTTTTTCTAACTCTTCAACTTCTCCTTTCAATTTGTCATAGATTATTTTTAGAGCTTTAAATGCTCTCTGATTTATTTCAGAAAACTGTAAATAATTCAACCGATTTTCTCTTTCAAAGAGCTCTTGTTTCTTGTCTTGATAGGTTACATATATTTTTTCTTTATTTATTGTCATAACTTAGTGTTTAGGGTTTCATTTAATTTTTCGACCTTTTTTGTTAATTCTTTTATTTCAGAATTTTCTTCTTTAGTCTTTAACTTAGATAAACTTAAAGGGCTATTAATTTTGGATTCTCTTATTTGAAAATTCGATGAAACTAATTTTCTTGATGGTTCTTTTAGTAAAAGAACTGGGTTTTCAATAGCTTTATATTTTGGTATTTCTATCTTTACAATTTTCTGAAATAATTCATCAACATAAATTCTTTCTCTGTTTTTAAATATTATACTATGATGGCTATTTGTTAAAGCATAATTTATTGCATATGTAATTGAAAATGGTTCATCATCTTGTTCCATTAGATTCTTTCTGTGAAATTTATAAGCCAAACTTATAGATCTTCCAAGATTTTCAGTTGACAAAGGTATATCATATCCAAGATGGGCATTGAATTTAACATTTACATTTGCCAAGTTTCCATGAACAATTCTAATTATTTGATCTATTGGGTCATCAGTAATTCTTTTGTCACAGATTGCTAAGCTTATTGGTGAATTAATTCCTTTCATATATGTAGATTTGATTAAGACTTGTATAGTACTAATATGGATCCATCCAATTTTAGATCTTTTTTGTTGATTCTTAATTTTCTCAATCTGTTTACTCAATTCTTCATCGTTTATCAAAGCTATTTCAAGTTCTCCATTGGCAGATTTTATCTTTATAGGGGCTTCAAGTTGAATTTTTCCATAGTATATTATATTTTTTCTCTTAAAAACTTCTTTTAAAAGATTTTGTTTATTAAAATTTTCATTTGATTTGAGATTTAATTCTGTTTTTAGAACAGCCTGTTTTTCATTATCTAATAATGCAGATAATCTATAATAGTCAGATTCTTCCGTTAATTCTAAACTTTCTAAATAATTCATAACTAAGAGATTAGGATAAAGGCGTACCTTTCTGGAGAAAAACTTCTTTTATTTAGAATATTTTACATAAGATGTTTTTTATCTCCAGAGGGGAGATTGTAGATACTAACTCCAGAGGGGAGTTTAGAATTGGTTTTTCCTAAGGGAATTCTTCTTCAAACTATAGAATCGCCTCGGCAGCTTCCTCCTTGCTCTCCTAGCATATGAGTACTCTTAGCCTCCTGCTTTCTATGGTTTGATGCTTTCTACAATTGCCTAAGCAACCTATTTATAATGGTTGGGTCTGATGGACAATTCCCATCCTTACCCTTCTTATGACGTCATTGCTTACGTCATTGTTTTATTATCTTGCACTAGCTACATTGTTGGTGCTCTATGACCTAAGCGCTTACGTCATTATGCAATAATGTTGAGAGATGCTTCAGATGTGATGTCCTCCTCTTTCATTATGTGGCCTTCAGATGCGTTGTCTCCTTCCTTTATCATGTGAGTTGATTCCGTTTCATTATTGCTTTCTTCAGATAACTCTGAGACACATAGCTGGCACTTGTGGTCTTCTCTGTCTTTTATCAAATAGCAGAGATTCCTCTTTATCCCTTCGGGGAGCTTTTCTAAGAGCCCAGATAAGTTGTAGAATGCTGATTCAAATTCCACTAAGAGTCTCATCTCTCTTTCTTCAATTTCATTCCTTTTACTGGATACAAGCAAAGTATTTCTGTTTTTATAATTGATTCTTGTGTGAGATTCCCTTGTTATCCTTTGAGTTCTTTCGAAGACCCTTGCTAGTGTGCTGGCTAGTCTTCCTTCATGACTGTAGATTGTTAAATCTTGAACTTGATCAATTGGTTGAAAATTTTCTGGGAAGACGGACATGAAGATTACTTGATGTGCTGGAACCAAGCATTCTTCTTCTTCATTAAAAATAGGTTGACTATTCGTAAATTTTAGGGATATATCCCTTGGATTTACGTTGTCAATCATATTTTTAAATCTCTTTACTGCATCAACGAATCCTGCAGGAAACTCACTAATAATTTTTAAATCATTAAAAATTAAAATTGTATCAATTAATCCATACTGGAAAAACTGATAGGTGTCAGATGGGGAAGCATCTGGAAATATAACCAGCTTTGTTAGCTGTTCTTTGGCAATAGGATAATATCCCAGGTTGCCCTTTTTTTCTTCAGTCCAATTTAGGACTATGTTAAGGGTTTCAATGAGATTTGATCTACAGACCCTTTTCTTTTCCTTGATTTCAGCCCTTGTAGGAATGTTTCTTATTATCCCTGTTCTCTGGGTTTGAATTGGAGCTTTATCTGCTCTTTTTAGGGTTTGCTCTGGATGAAGAGCTTCATATTCCCTGAAGGATTCTTTTGCTTCTTCCAGTGTTAAAAACCCTCCTTTATGAATTATCCTTGATTGATGTGTAAATGGTGCTACTTTTTCCCAGGCATCATATACTCCTTTCATGGGGCCATTATAAATTACATAATATTTTTTATCTTGGGTGGATTTTTTGATAATTTCAGCAATTGTTTTATTTTCTGGAATTTTTTCTTCACCTGATTTGTCCACCACGCTTAGCTGGCTGAACTCTGATGGTTTTGGTTGTTGTGTTGATTTCATTGCTTCAATGGCCTTCTTGAGGGATTGGATCTGTATCCTTATTTGCTGACAATGCTTGCATTTTTCGAGTTCTTGTTCGTATTTTTGAATTTCTTGATCTAATGCGTTGTAGACGAACTCCATTCTCTTGTTAATGTATCTGCAATAACATTTTTGTCACCCTTAATATATTCAATTTTTATTGGATATTGTAACAAAAATAATTGCCATCTTACCAATCGTCCATGATTATAATCAACTTTTAAATTATATCGTATAAAACCTGTTAGGTAACTTGAATCTGTCCTTAATGTAAATTCTTTGGGTAGTAAATCGATTTTCCATTTCTTAAGAGATTTAATTGCTGCCAGAGTTTCCTTTTCATGAGTGGTATATCTCTGTTCTGTTGGAGTAAAAGTTCCTGAAATATACCTGCAAAGTAATTCCTTTGGGGGATATTTAGAATCTAGTGATTCTTTTCCTTGTTCTAAGCTTTTTATAGCTTTCTTAGCTTTTAGACACTCTGACCATGTTATGTTTGAGGCATCTGTTTCTACTATTAAGTAGTCATTTTCTTCTGGAATATAAAGTTCTGGAAGTTTTTCACATAATTCTTTAATTCTTTGAATTTGCATACTATCTTTTTCATCCCATTTCCATTCTTTTTTAGTACTTATTTTTGGAAATAAGCTTTTAGTGTATTCTGTTATATTCTTTAAAAATCCTTGATCAGAAATATAATTTATACACCCTAAAAATCTTTGTAATTGTTTTCTATCTTCTATTTTATTAGGAAATAAATTTACTTTTTCTAGAACATTTGGTTGTAGTTTTAGCTTTCCTTCAGTGGATAGAATTAATCCAAGAAACTCTATTTCTTGTTTTGCTATTCTTGCTTTCTTTTTGCTAAGAACTAATCCTTTTTCTTTACATCTTTCTAAAACTATTAATAATTTTTGAAGATGATCTTCTTTATCCTGTTTTGTAAAAATTAGTATATCATCAATGTACACTAAAACAAATTCATTTAACTCCTTTAGATTTTCTTCCATAAATCTTTGATAAATACCTGGGGCTTGTTTTAATTCGAATGGTAATACATTCCATTCATAGAGCAACACACTTGTTGATTCTTTTGTTGGGCAAGTAAAAGCAGTTAATTTCTTTGTTTCTTCGTCTAAACGAAGTTGCCAATATCCTGATTTTGCATCAAGAGATGAAAACCAAGTTGCTCCTTTGATTTTTTCTAAAATAGAATCTTTTCTTGGAAGTTTATGAGTATCACCAATAGTTGCTTCATTCATTTTCTTATAGTTTATTACCATTCTTCGTTTTCCCCTTTTAATTTCATTATTGTTTTCAACGTAAAAAGCTGGAGCCGCATGAGGACTTTTACTTAATCTTATAATTCCTTTTTCCAAAAGATCTTTACATTCTAGTGAGAACTCTTCTTTATCTCTTGCGGAATAAGGAATTTTATTTGGAACATTTATCTCTTTTGTGGGATCTTTTAATTTAATGCTTACTAATTCGTTATTTGTATTTTTAATATCTAAAGGATTTTCAGCACAAATTTCATCCAAAAGTTCTTCTATCTTTATTTCAAGATTATTTTTTGGAATATTTATCTAAAAGTATAGATTTAAATAACATGTTTCTAATATAGAAAATATTTTAAATTTTAAGATCTTATCTATAGTAGTAGTTGGTATTTTTATACGTTTTGATTTTTGATTTATTGAAGAATCGTGTGGAGCTTTTAAAACTATATATGTTAATTCTTGAATGAATGGATGATATAACTTTAAAAAGTTATTTCCTATGATAAAATCCATTCCAGAATCTAACATATATATAGATGGAACAATGAATCTATAATTTTGAATAAAAATTTCAACCATCTCTGCTTTTTGGTCAATTTTATGTATTGATTTGTCAGCTATTCTAACTCTTAATGGTTTCTTTAATTTTTTCCAATCAAGTTTTATATTTGAACTAGCAAAGCATTGTGTTGCTCCAGAATCTATGAAAGCATTTATAAATTTTTCTGTTATTTTTATAGTAATAAATGTAGCATTATTACTCAGTCTCTGAGTCTGTTTCTGAGACATATTCAAAAATATAGTCTAAGTTATCATCAGATTCTTCTAATGGTTCCATGAAACAAGACTTAGCAATTTCTATTTGTTTAGTAAGATCCTTTTTATCCTTCTTTTTGGGCATTCATTTGCGTAGTGTCCTTCTTCTTGGCAATACCAACATTTACAATTTTCTTTTTATTCGGGCAATAGTTATTTCTTTGTCTTTTGTTTTTATTGTTATTTTCTTTCCTAAAATATCTCTTTTTTCTCCAGTTTGGATAGTATTTTCTTCTTCTAAATTGATATTTTCTTTTTCTTTGAAAATTTTTATTAAGACCATATTTTTGAGGTATCTCTTCATTATCCTGACAGCAAATTCTAATTATATTTGCAAATCTTTTTTGAGTTGCTTCTTGCATACAACGTTCTTTTATTTCCTCTCTTATTGCAGAGGTTGCTCCACCAAAATTATTTTCAATTGTTCCTCTATTTATTTCTCTTATAAATCTTCCCATTATAAATTCATTAGCAGGATATGGAAGTTTTGTTATATACATACTGAGATAATGATTTTTATCTTCTTCTTTTAATTTGTAATAATGTATTCTATATTCACATATATAAGATTCCACATTACATAAATCATATATCTGAATATTAGCTAAATGGTTTTTTGCTTCTTGATATTCTTTATTATAGACTTCTTGTCTATGATCTATAATATTTTTTCCAAAAAATTCTTTATATAGAATCATCATTATATATAATATCTTATCATAAGCTGTTATTTTTGTTTCTAATTCTTCTATTATTTGGTTTTCTATTGATGTCATATAATCTCTTATAGTTCCTTTAGTATGAAATCCTATGTAATTCCAAATGTCTCTTCCAGACAATTCACTAAGTTTTGGATTAGTAAAAGCTTCTAATAAGAAGGAATTCAACCAGTTTTCGAAAATTTCTTTTTCGTTCTTTTTGCAGTCTAAATCGAGCATTCTTTCTCCTTCCATTTCCTGGATTTTAGGAACGTATTTTGATGGTATTTTTGTATATTTTGAATCTTTATTTATAAATCCTTTTTTAAAAGCATAATTATCAAAACCTGTTTCCCATTTAAATTGAGATTGATTATCCTTAGATGTTCCAGCTTCATTTTTTACTTGTATTGGAATTGCTGGTTCTTCGTCACTTGAATAGTCTAGAATGTGTTCTTCATTTTCTATATTTTCAGCATTTACTAATTCTTCTTCTATTTGAAAACCATGTTCCATAATATTATTTTCTTGCGCCATTTTTAATTGTTTAAAAAGTATTGTAACTTCTTCTAATTTTTCTTCAATATTCATAATTTCAATGGTGGTTTTACTTTTAAGTCTGTTATGTTGATTATATTTTGAAATTTTTCTTCTTTGGAATTCTCTTTTTCCTTATTTCTTTGAAATTTTATAGATACTAATATTTCTTCAAGCATATCTACTATAGAATTTAATTGTGGGTTAAAAGTATGATGAAGATGTGGGGAATCATTTCTATGGTAGCATTTTTTAGAAATTCCATGTGAAAAATAAGTTTTTTCAGGTTTTTGAAGTCCTTCAATAAAACTTATAGTAAAATAAAGATTTTGAGAAAAATTATTTTGTATTGATTTTAAGAATTCAGTGTCATTACAATTAACATTGGTTAAAATCATTAATTTTTGATCTATTAGTTTTGATAATTTAATTATTTCTTATCTTAAATCTTCTAATTTACTTTTTTCCATTAGGTGACGCTTTTCTTTGTGAAGGGTTACGGTTTTAAGTTAAAAGTGTGGTTTTAGAATGTGTGGTTTAGATTTTGCCACATAAGCACATCTTTAAAACAACATCTTTACCATATATTTCACCTTATTATATTAGTTTAATTTACTTTTAATGATGATAATTTATTTATTGGAGTTTATTGATTTTAAAAAATTTTGGCAGCTTTAAATTTTTGTGTGAATATTATTCAACAGGTAGGATCATAGAAATTATTCCAT
Organism: Arachis stenosperma; assembly: GCF_014773155.1. Taxonomy (NCBI): domain Eukaryota; kingdom Viridiplantae; phylum Streptophyta; class Magnoliopsida; order Fabales; family Fabaceae; genus Arachis; species Arachis stenosperma. The sequence goes on from NC_080385.1 coordinate 135,947,368, forward strand.
AAAATAGTAAATTAAAACAACAATAATAACAACAATAATATCCTTTCAAATTAATAATAATAATAATAATTTAATTTTTATTTAAAACTATATTTTTGTTATATATATTCTCATATTTAACTTATATAATAATAAATATATTTTTATCTTCAAAGCAGAGACAAATCCAAAAATTTAATAAAAAATAAGTTAAAAATTAAAATACTATATATAATTAAATATAATATTATATATTTAGTAATATATATAATTATAATTAATATTTTTTAATTAAAAAATACTAATAAGTGTTTGTTATATAAAAAATTATCTTAATTCTTATAATTTTTTTATTTTGGATTCAATAAAATATAAAAAATTATCTATTTTTTATTAGTTTATTTTTTTAAATATTATTGTAACAGTAAGTTATATTTTTATGTTTCATATCATAAACAAATATGCTATAAAAGAATATAAATAAATTATTTTAATAATTTTTTTATATGCATTTAAAACATATTTTTAAATAAAATATAATTATTTTAATGAAGTTACTTAATATGTTATAATTTTAATATCATGAGAAAAATAAATAAAATTTAAAATAATTTACTTTCATGTATGTATTATAATATGTAAAAATTTTTTAGTTATATTATAAATATTAAAATATTTTTATATGATAATAAGTATGAAAATTAAGAGAAAAAATATTTAAAAAGAGAAAAAAAGTTTAAATTTAAAAATTTTAGAAATTTATTTAATAAAAAAATGATTGAAAATAATATTTATCTCAATTTAAGGATTATTACTTGCTTTTGAGTTTAATAATTTAATTATTTATCTAAGATAATTATTTACTCTATTTTTCAAATAAAATTATATAATATATAATAACTTTAAATACTTTAAAGTGTTAACTTTGTTCAAAAAAAGTTATGCTTCCTCTCTTTTAAATTTGTCCCTGCTTTAAAAGAAAAAATTTATTCAAAACTAATGAATAATGTTATTTTTACTCTTTTTTTTATTTTTGAGTTTATATTTTTTTTATAAAATTAGATAAAAATCTATTGAACAATTAAAATTTTTTCTGCAACATTTTGGTTTTGTTAAATGTAGTTCTTTTAAATACGTTTCATCTAATTTAATAAAACCAAAATTTTTCAGCACAAATTTTAATTATCCAATAGACTTTCATCTATTAATTTTATGAAAAAATATAAAATCAAAAATAAAAAAATATAATAAAAATAATACTAATAATTAATTTTGAATTTTTTTAAAACTAAAAATATCTTTATTTTTTATTATTATACAAATTAAATATGAGAATATATATATAAATTTTGGCAAAGAAAAAAAAGATTTAGGTGGTAATATCCTAACTCTTTCTTATTATTATTATTATTATTATTATTATTATTATTATTATTATTTTAGTTTATTATTTCATGGAACAATTTCTACCTGCTAGATAATATTCACAAAAAATTTAAAGCTGAACGCTTTATAAAACTAATAAAGTCCAACAAATAAATTATCATCGTTAAAAGTAAATTAATCTATTATAATTAACATTCATGATCTTGACATATACTCCTTTAACACAAAAGTTATCTATCAATGTAAGGTGTACACTATGGTACAGATGTTATTTTACAGAAATTCTTTTACTATTGGAGATCTAGCAACGCGTGTCCCTTGTGGGATAATCTCCTGGATGCAGGCTGAGGCTTACGGACAGCGGCACTTACACTTTCCATTGTGGCTTGGCTTGGCAATTTTAGGGAAGTAACTCCGTTTGTATTTATGGGCTGGCAAGACTTTTTTGAAGGATAGAATCATTAGTGGATTTGGTTTCGGACTGGGTGGGTGTTGGGAATGAGTAGGATTAAGATATCTATTGATAGTGTTAGGAAAAAAGACTTGGAACAACTGCAATTGAGCTACTAGCACCGTCACGACCCACTCAACGGATAACCACAGGAGTGCACTCGATGGCAGTGGACATAGGGGGCTTCTCTGAGCGGAACAGGTAGAGGTAGGCTGGATTGCGTTGAGACGCGGTGAGCAGAAGCTTCTTTGCCGTAACTGCGTCATCCCAAAGCAGCAGCAAAACCGTAGTCATCATCTCCTTCTGCTTCGATTTCTAATCGACAGTCCACAATCACTAGTATTCTCCTTATTTCTCATTGCATTGCAAATTCACATAAGAAAATGCACTGTTATCTGTTGTATTAGGCATGATACTATAATTATGTTTTTTGTGTTTGCGTTGTAAATTAACTACACACCATTTTTGTTGAAATAGATTAACTATTGGTATGAAATTTTTATACAAAAGTTCATTAATACTCTTTGGTAGAACGGGCGTGATGTGAAAGGGAAATTATTGGATATGCGAAAGGGAAATTCATTGTAAATATGCTTCTTGATCTCCCGTTGAATTGTTAAATTTTTGCACTTTCAGTTAGAATTTAAAAAACATGCAATTCGAAGTATACAAATTGATGGATTTCACCTCCCACTTTATCGAGCTAACTAGAACACATCTCAAATTAACTAAAAATGCATCTTGCCTCTTTGAACTATATGGTTAGGGACTAAAGTTAAATAAGTAGAAATTCAATGGAATAAAATGTACTTGATTTATATTAAAGTGTTCCCATTTTCATTGCATTTGGCTGCTTTTTTACACTATTTTTTCCGGATATTCTCAAAAATCTGAGTGTCTTGTTGCCATTGATCACTTGCAAACATATAATCTAATCAGAAATAACATTGTCCCTATTATATTTTGCTTGTGTGCTAGTTAATAATTCTTTTCAGAAAAAAATTCCCATAACAATATCAACCACCGGTTTGATTTTATGTCATGATAACATGTTCCATGCCCATTTTTTCTGTTTGTGTTTTGGCTTCACTGAACAAGAAAAGCTCCACCAATTGTCTTGTATCTTGAATTCTATTTCAATTGTTCTCCGTGGAAATTACTGTTTTATAATTCATAGTATATACGTATTCTTTTTGTCTTTTAAAACCCCATGATTATTAGATGGCTTTTACTAGTATATTGGCATCTCCTGCTTGTTTTTTTTCTACTTTTATTTGGAGATAACTTGCTCCTGCTTGTTGATGATTATTATCTTTCAGAAGTTTTTACAAGGAACTAATGAAAGAGAACGAAGGAATGAACGAAACGAGCACAAAATCCAATAACGCTAACGCTGTAGCCAATCTCCTTCTCCTCACAAAAAAAAAACAAATAAAATTCTTCCTTATGCCCGTAACGGATTTTCACTGCATATAATGGATCTTTGGTGCATCAGCTTTGCGGCTCAACAGCCGCGCCATCTTCCTTTCCACTTACACTTCTGCTTCCTTGCAGCCAGGCCATCTTCTCCCTCTGCCGTATGACTCTGTTACGTGTCAACATTTCTCCAACTCTTTAAAATAACATCTGTACCGTATAATTGACCTCAATGTAAAAGACACGCCTCATCTTTGTTCACCTTTACTCTAGTGTCACGCCTCTTCAACACATAAGAAAAAATTTTTCCTTCAGTACAGTAGCATTCCCCATTTGAAAATACTGATCTGACTAGTAGTTAGCAGTTAGCACAGTACTGTACCGTGCATGCAAAAAGTTTTCACCATAATACATTGAGACATAAGGCTACTCTAGTACAATTTTACATAGGATTTCTATTTCTGAGATAGATAAATCCATGTACTACTGAGAATGAATTATGTAAAGAAATGTTATAACTATTGTATATAAAAAATATTAAAATTGACTAATATTAAATAACTAAAAATTAGTTCCTATACTTTCTCTTATTTATACACTATAAAATTTTGCTAGTTTTCCTTCTTCAAATGCGATTAACTTTTGAAATTATTAGCAACAAGATATATCTTCCATCAATAAATGTTATGTATATAACTTGAAAAGATTTTAACACTCTTAATTAATAGCTCTAAAAATATTATAAACTTCTGAAAACTAAAAATTTTTAATTACTATCTATAATATCATAAACTTTGGAAACTAAGTGGTTAATTCACTCGTTCACTTAAATAAATAAATATCAGCGAGTCAAATTCTGTCTTATGTATATGTGCAGCAACCTATTAACCAAATGCGCAAATTAGTCATAATCTTGACCTGTCGAATGGACAGATATCGTAAAAAATCAAAATATATATTGTAAATTTTTAAAAAAATTTATATGCATAACTAACATGTGTTTTAAGAATACATTTTAATAACACTACTATAAAAAAGAATATTTTAAAAGTTATTGAAAAATAACTTTTTCAACTTTCAATGTATTAAATACATAAAAAATATATTTTTTATTATAGTTAAAATATGTGCTTAGGATATAGGATAATTAAATTCTTAATTTATTTATCATTTTGTAAAAGTTGAAGGTTAAAAAAAATACAAATGATCCAATCCATTTTGTGTTTTGATGCTATTAAATGATACAAAAATTTTCTTTTATTAATAGATAAAAGATTACTTAAAATTTTATAGATTACTTAAAAGATATATTTAAAATTTTAGTGTATTTGAATTTTTTTTAATAACAGTAAAAGCATTATATTTTTAAAAAGTTACAATTCTTATCTATTTTAAAAAGTTTTTTAACATAATAAATAAATAAATAATACTTTAATATTATTATATTAGAACGTAATTAATAAATAAAAATATTTTTATATGAAATATCATAACACCAAATTATTTTTACTTTTTTAAAATATTTTTTTTGAAAGATTACTTAAAAAAATCTTTTTAAAAGCCCTTCCAAGAAGTAGAACGATATGTGTAATAAAAATGCAATAATAGTAATAATTAATTGTTTTCCTTTTATGACTTTTTTTTTCATATCAAGCATATAAAAGAATATATAAAGTTAATAAATAATAAATTACAAAATGATGGAAGAGACTATAATTCAGGGGTTCGTCATGCATGTAACAAGTGTTGAGTAGGAAGGATTTTAATTCCAATTATCCTTTGGAGTTCACGTACTACGTGTGTTTATTAACACCAGCAAAAAAATATTATAATGCTACACAATTATTACTATTATAATGCTACAAAAATATATGCTACATATATATTAGCATTGTAATTTGTAAATAAAAAAATTATAATTATACAAAAAATATATAAACCAATAAAAAATATCACTCAAATATTTTTTATACTATTATTTTTTTTTTTGAAATAAAAAGCTCAACACACAAGGTGGAGCAAACAGAATTCAGAAGCCATAAGTGCAACTAAAAATAAACATTACTAACAAGTGAAACAGGTAACGCAACCCCGAGTCATCTTCGGCATCGCCATCAACAACCAAAGGATGCACCACCTATCCACTCGTCGAAAAGCACAAAAGACCTGTTAATGATTTCCTGTACTGCTGATCCTTTATTCTGGAACACCCGATTATTTCTTTCCAACCAAATTACCCAGATTACAGCAAAGAATCCAATCAACCACCTCTTCCTCGCATCCTTTCGTGGTGCAGCAGTCGTCCAGCTCTTAAAATGTTGCTTTAGTGTAACTGGTATAGCCCAGTCTCGTCCAAGAGCATAAAGCCAAGCACCCCACACCTGCCATGTGACCTCACACCAAAGAAACAGATGAAAAGCATACTCAACAGACTTACAGCATAAGGCACATAAATTATCAAACGGGTTAATGACCCCTAATCTGCACAGGCGTTCTTTGGTATTCACCCTCTCAATCAGAACAAACCAAGAAAATAATTCGACCCTTGGTGGGACGAAACCCCTCCAAATAGCACTAGTGAAGCTATAGCTTGTTACTTCCTCCGGAAGGACTGCCTCCTGCATTACCTGCACAAAGGATTTAGTAGAGAAAATACCAGTTCTATCAAATTTCCAAACCACCCTATCCTCTCTCTCTGTTACTAGCTTAACTGACCGCAGTCTCTCATGAAGTTGGTTTAAAAGTTCCAGCTCCCATTGGAACAACTAGCGCCTCCACTGAAAGCTCCATATCCACTCTAACCCATCCCAGAACCCGCAGTCACCTATAACAGATCCTTTAAGGTTTGAAACCAAGAAGAGTCTAGGGAACAAATTTTTCAAGACACCACCATTTAACCAGTCATCTTCCCAGAACCTGATCATTCTACCGTTTTCCACTTCCATTGACAAGCCTCTAATCATCTGCTCTCTGATTTAAGGCTCTCGAATTTGTAGCTGACAAATGTCTCTCCACGGACCCCCTCTTGAAGGAATAGGTTGACCATGTAGCATCTCAGACGGATTCATGTTATTACAAGAGCACACTACTTTCTTCCATAAGGGACAGTCCTCCTTCGAGAACCTCCACCACCATTTGAATAGAAGAGCTGTATTTCGAACCACCGCATCTCCCACTCCCAACCCACTGACGATTGGATTTTTTGATGGTTTAGAATTTCTCAAATAAACTCTCGTTGTAAAGTATAGTTTCTAAACCAAGCAATAATCCTTTCATACAAAAGATTGTTTGTCACAAGTAACAAACCCCTAAATTTATAAACCGAAGTATTGAAACCTCGGGTCGTTCTCCCTAGGAATTACAATAAAGTGTCTTGTTATTGGTTTGAGTTGTTTTGGGGTTTTTTAGCTTTTGGACAAGAAATATAATTGGCAAAGAAAATAAACTAACAACTAACAAAGCTCTTGGTAAGATATGAGAACTAGAAGTTCTATCCTAGTTATCCTTCTCAATTGTGATGAGAATTGTTCATTGCTACCACTTAGTTAACCCTTACTAAAGAAAGGAAAGTCAAGTGGATGAATTGACTTGAGCCACAAGTCCTAGCCAACTCCCAAGGAAAGACTAGCTTTAGTGCACTCCAAACCAATTAGCAATCTCTCCAATTATCAATCATCAAAGGAATTAGATAACTCAAGTGTCACTAATTACTCTACCAAGGCCAAGAGGAACAAAATCTACACTAAAACTAAAAGAGACATTTTAACAAACACATAAAGTGCAATAGAGGTAATCATTATTAAATGCAAGAATTAAAGGAATCTACAATTACAAAAACAAGAAATCAACAATAGAAAAGTAAAGAAGAGCAATTGTTATGAATTACCTCTTATTGAATTGAAAGAAAATGGAAGGGACAATATTAGATCTACAACAAAATACAAGAACAACATAAAAAGAAATTACAACAAAAGAGTAGAAGAAGAAGAATGTAACTACAAGGAATTGAAAGGGAGAAGTAGAAGAAAGCAAAGATTAAAACCTAGATCTAAGAACTAAACCTAATCCTAATCCTAATTCTAGAGAGAAGAGAGAGCTTCTCTCTCTAGAAACTAACTCTAAACTAATCCTAATGAGTGTGTAATGAATTAATGAGTTGGAATCCCCTTTGCTCTTCAATCCTTGGCTTTAAATAGCATCTTTGGCGCCAAAGTTGGTTGGGATTGGGCCCCACAACCCTTCAGAATTCGTTGGCCACGTTTTCATTAAAAAATCATAAACCAACACCGACGCGTACGCGCACAGCACGCGTACGCGTCCATGGAGTGATTCGCAGGTGCGCGCGCGCGTCCATGGGCGAGTTCAACTTCTTTGACTTTTCATGATTTCTCCACTTTGCATGCTTTCCCTCTTCACTCCTTTGATCCATTCCTAGCCCTTTTCAATCTGAAATCACTAACAAACATATCAAGGCATCTAGTGGAATCAAAGGGAGATTAAAACCATCAAATTAAGGGTCTAAAGGCATGTTTTCACATCTAAGCACAAATAAGGAGACAATCACAAAACCATGCTATTTCAATGGATAAATAAGGGTAAAAGGTTATAAAATCCCCTAAAATCAATACAAGATAAACCGTCAAAATGGGGTTTGTCAACCTCCCCATACTTAAACCAAGCATGTCCTCATGCTTAAACCAAGAATGAAGTAAAGGGTATGGCATTTATTCAATGGAACTAACTAAATGCAATCTACTTACATGCAACTATCTAAATGAATGCAATTGCTTGGTCAAAGTAAATCAATTCTCAAGAAGCATATATGCACAAGGGCTAAGGACTAGCAAGTCTAATCCACAATTTATTTGAGTTATTAAATATTTTTACAAACTTGCATGAAAGGAGATGATCATAGGTGGAAACATGTAATTGAGCATCAAACCCTTACCGGATGTTTTTGCACTCTATTCGCTCAAGTGTTTAGGGTTGATTCACTCAATTCTCTCCTAATCATGCTTTCTAAGATTTGTTTTTCTTCTAACAATCGACATATATTTCATGCATGCATACAAGTATCATGAGGTCTTTTCTTTAGGTTGTAATGGGGCTAGGGTCAAGGTAGGATGCATATTTGGTTAAGTGAGTTTGAAATTTGAATCTTTGATAAGCTTAAACTTCCCACCTAACCTATGACATCCTATACAATTAAATTCCAACCTAACTACCCATTTTTCACTCTTTCACATACTCATGCATTTTCTTTTCATTTCACAACACTTATGTATTGATTTTATTGAGCTATACTTTGATTTGGGGCATTTTGTTCCATTTTTATTTCTTTCTTTTTTTCTTCTTTTTCTATTTTTTTTATATTGTTTTTTTTTCTTTTTCTTTTCTTTTTCTTTTGTTTTCTCTCTTTTTTTTTTCTTTCTATATACAAGAACATCAATGCATAAGGTTTTACATTTGATCAATACATGAGTATGTACCCAATTCCCAATATTTTCAATAACAATACAAAATTACCCTTTTATTCCCCCAATGTCCCAAGGTTCCCACACTTGAATGATACTCACACACACTAGCCTAAGCCAATCAAAGATCCATATTAAGGACATTTATTGTTTTTCGCTTTAAGGCTTGTAATGTGCTAAAATAAGAACAAGTGGGTTAAGCGTAGGCTCAAAGTTGGCTAACAAAGGAAGATGAAGGGTAAGGCCATTTGGATAAGTGAGTTAATAAAATGATGGCCTCAATCATATAAATGCATGTATACACAAAATAATGGACATAAAGAATCAAACAAATCAAAGATTACATTCATAGAAAGAGAATAATGCACACAAGAAGGGAAATAAGTGGTTATAAGATGTAACCACACCATTAGGCTCAAATCTCACTTGCTTGTGTTCTTAGCTCAAAAATATGATCCACAATATATATAATTCAAGCAAGTTCTATGAAAAGTTTTTCACTCAAATCAATTAAGGTGCCCTATAGATAGAAATCTTGAAAAATTCATTATTTTGACTAAGCTTATTGTGTATACATGTACAAAAATTAAGAGAATGCAAATAAAAATCCTAAAATCCTAGAATGAAATGCAAAGGTGTTGGGATTAGAAACTTGTCACCCGAAATCGTCGAACGGTCGGACGACCTCCCCACACTTAAAAGTTTGCACCGTCCTCGGTGCACTCAAAGATGAGCAAGGGGGTACGGCGAATCTCCGGATTGCTGCGTGTTCTTAGTCTTGCTTCCGTTATTGCTTGTGGTGCATTCATCATGAAAAACAGAAATATAACACCATAAGAGGAGAAGATATAAAAGCAAGGAAGCATAATTGTTGGAATGAGGTAAATCACTAGAATTGAGTGAGTGAATTAGTGTGACATTGATGACAAGTAGGTGTGTGAATTCTAAATTGCGCGGTTTAGAACACACATTAGCATAAAAGTGATGTCACAAAAGAAGCATGCACTGCACTTATCCTAGTGTACTTGAGATGCTTTAAGTAAACTTGTAAAGTAAAACAAGCATTAGAGAAGCATGAAAATATTCAAGTCAAACATATGGATGCATATGATCATGAAATACAATGCATTAAGGTAAATGCACAACATCATCCATCAAGAGGTTGCCTAATCACAAAATAAGGCTCAAATCACATGGTGGCCAAATCATGTAATTCAAAAAGAGTTACAAGCTCGAAGGCAATTCTCATCACTTGGTATTTTTTCAAAAGGTAAGCATGAAGAACTCAAAACCAAGTAGCAAAATATAACCTCAACAATAGAATCCAACAATATTATCTAAAAACATTAATGCTAAATTAGCATTTAGGCAATAAGGAGGCAACAATGTGTAGTAAACAAAGTCAATAATCCAACACTTATGATGAAAAGAGAGAAAATAAAATGAAAACTAACTAAAACTACCTATAATAAATGGTTATCCATGGTGTTTGGAAGTGTTGGATGAGGGGTAGAAGAGGGGAAGAAGAAAGGAGAAGGAAAGAAATAGAAAGAGGGGAAGAAATGAAATGGATGGAAGAAGGAGCATCCACGCGCACGCACGCATGGCGCGCGCGCGTGGGTGGTTTATTTTGAGAGTGGCGCGTACGCGTCATGTGCGCATGCGCGCAAGTAGGGTTGTGCCAAAGGCGCAACGTTGGCGTGTCGTAGGCATAACTCTCTGGAAAATGTATGGAATGTGGAACTTCTCAATCCACGCGTACGCACGCATGGCGCGCGTGCGTGGATGGTCCAAAATGCATGATGTGCGCGTACGCGTGGATGGTGCTCTGTTTTTCAAAATTTTTTTTTTGTTATGTTCTTGCACCAATCCAAGCATTCTAAACCTCCAAGCATCTACCAAAATACCATAAAACCTTATTTGACATGATAAAATACTAATTAAACTCAACCAACTAATCTAAACATGAAATTAAACTAGTTCTACCAATATGTACAAAAAAAGAAAATGAAAGGATTTTACCATGGTGGGTTGTCTCCCACCTAGCACTTTTGTTTATTGTCCTTAAGTTGGACTTATGGGGAGCTCCTCTCAAGGTGGCTTGTGCTTGTATTCATCTTGGAACTTCCACCAATGCTTGGACTTCCAATAATCTCCATCATTCAAGATTAATATCTCCAAGCTTTGATGGAGTTCTTCACAAACCATGGGCTCCCAATGTTGATCCTCATGTGTTCCCGGATCCCATATTTTGTCTTCACACCCATCTCCAAGTTGATTATCATTAATCCATGTGGGTGGTGAGCAAGGTGAATTCTCAACAAAGTGACCAAACATCCTTCTAGACCTAAGCAATCTAGTTCTACACCAACTCTTACAATTAAGCTTTGAGTATGCAACCATGATGAACCTAGAATGATATTTCAAACCACTAACCATCTCCTTTTTACTCTTAAAGCCACAAATATGTCTAAGTTGACCATCCGTCTCAAGCAAACCATATTCAAGGGGAATAATAAAGCTTAAGTATAAAGAATTTACCCACTTGAATGAAAAGATAGATGGTGGTGGCTTGGGGAGAGGTATCTCCAATGTGCTTGCAAGCTCTCCTCCCTTGTATTCTTCCTTGTCAACTTCCACCTCTTCATAAACTTCTTCATTTTCAATCCTTTGTTCATCATATTCATCTAGCTCTTCTCCATCACTCAAGTCATAAATTGGAGGACGAGAGAAATCTACCTCCACATCACTTTCAAATTCATTGGGAGAAGGTTCTTCAAATTTAAAGGATTTTCCACCAAGAAAATTGGATGCATGATCTTCATTACCAAGGGAACTCAATTCTTGCTTCATTCCTTCCAAGTCTTCATTCAAAAATGGTTTTGGAGATTGTGCACTTTCCTCCTCAACATCAAATTCAATCTTCTTGGAGGAGTTTTCTTCAATTCTAAGTTCCCAAGGGGGTTCCGCATCTCCTAAGTCTTCAACCACTTCTTCCTCTTCTTCAATGACCATAGGTTCCTCCAATTGTTCTAACACAAAGTAGCATTCCTCACTCTCTACTAGAGTTTCCAATCTCTCCTTCATGCTATGCTTTTCAATTGATTCTCCACATGTAACCATGGGAGTGCCTTGAGTACTCAAATATTGGGAGACTAAATTGCTTACTACCTTGGTCAAAGTAGCCATAAATTCTAGTGTCTCCCTTTGCATTTCTCCTTGCCCTTGAAGTATAAAGCTAAGGATTTCATCCATTGAAGATTGGAGTGGATAAGAGGGTTCATTGTCTTGGAGAAAGGGTTCATTATAGGAAGGTGGTTCTTCTTGGTAAGGTGGTGGTGTGTATTGAGGTGGTTCTTGGGAGTAGTAATCTTGGAATTGTGGTTCCATGTATGGCTCATATGGTTCAAAAGGTGGTTGGTGTAGTGGATATGAATCATGGTCATATGGAGGTGTTTGGTGAAAATAGGCTTGAGAGTGTGGTTGAGGTTCATGTTGAGGATATGACTCATAGGCATATGGTGGTGGTTCTTGAAAGTCACAAGGAGATTCACCATAGCCATTGGATTGGTATGCATCATAGAATGGCTCTTCTTCATAGTGCATTGGTGGAGGTTGTTGCCATGAGGATTGATCATAAGCATATGGCTCCTCCCACCTTTGATTATCCCATCCTTGATACATTTCTTCATTGTAATCTCCATTTCCTACAACATAGTTGTAATTACACTCATAGCCCAAGTGAGAATTCATGGTAGCAAGGGAAAATAAGAAACAAAAATTAATAAGAAATAATGAAACAGAATACTAAGACTAGCAAAAACTAACAAGTAATCCAAAAATAAAGCTATTCACAATATTCACATATATACAATAACCAATAACACAACACCATTGCAATTCCCCGGCAACGGCGCCATTTTGACGATTGGATTTTCGACGGTTTAGAATTTCACTAATGAAATCTCGTTGTAAAGTATAGTTTCTAAACCAACAATAATCCTTTCATACAAAAGATTGTTTGTCACAAGTAACAAACCCCTAATTTTATAAACCGAAGTATTGAACCTCGGGTCGTTCTCCCTAGGAATTGTAATGAAGTGTTTTGTTATTGGTTTGAGTTGTTTTGGGGTTTTTTAGCTTTTGGACAAGAAATATAATTGGCAAAGAAAATAAACTAACAACTAACAAAGCTCTTGGTAAGATATGAGAACTAGAAGTTCTATCCTAGTTATCCTTCTCAATTGTGATGAGAATTGTTCATTGCTACCACTTAGTTAACCCTTACTAAAGAAAGGAAAGTCAAGTGGATGAATTGACTTGAGCCACAAGTCCTAGCCAACTCCTAAGGAAAGACTAGCTTTAGTGCACTCCAAACCAATTAGCAATCTCTCCAATTATCAATCATCAAAGGAATTAGATAACTCAAGTGTCACTAATTACTCTACCAAGGCCAAGAGGAACAAAATCTACACTAAAACTAAAAGAGACATTTTAACAAACACATAAAGTGCAATAGAGGTAATCATTATTAAATGCAAGAATTAAAGGAATCTACAATTACAAAAACAAGAAATCAACAATAGAAAAGTAAAGAAGAGCAATTGTTATGAATTACCTCTTATTGAATTGAAAGAAAATGGAAGGGACAATATTAGATCTACAACAAAATACAAGAACAACATAAAAAGAAATTACAACAAAAGAGTAGAAGAAGAAGAATGTAACTACAAGGAATTGAAAGGGAGAAGTAGAAGAAAGCAAAGATTAAAACCTAGATCTAAGAACTAAACCTAATCCTAATCCTAATTCTAGAGAGAAGAGAGAGCTTCTCTCTCTAGAAACTAACTCTAAACTAATCCTAATGAGTGTGTAATGAATTAATGAGTTGGAATCCCCTTTGCTCTTCAATCCTTGGCTTTAAATAGCATCTTTGGCGCCAAAGTTGGTTGGGATTGGGCCCCACAACCCTTCAGAATTCGTTGGCCACGTTTTCATTAAAAAATCATAAACCAACACCGACGCGTACGCGCACAGCACGCGTACGCGTCCATGGAGTGATTCGCAGGTGCGCGCAAGCGCCAGGTGCGCGCGCGCGTCCATGGGCGAGTTCAACTTCTTTGACTTTTCATGATTTCTCCACTTTGCATGCTTTCCCTCTTCACTCCTTTGATCCATTCCTAGCCCTTTTCAATCTGAAATCACTAACAAACATATCAAGGCATCTAGTGGAATCAAAGGGAGATTAAAACCATCAAATTAAGGGTCTAAAGGCATGTTTTCACATCTAAGCACAAATAAGGAGACAATCACAAAACCATGCTATTTCAATGGATAAATGAGGGTAAAAGGTTATAAAATCCCCTAAAATCAATACAAGATAAACCGTCAAAATGGGGTTTGTCACCCACCTGCTTTTTTAGGGGCCATCACTACATCCCATCTCACTAGTGATATCCCGCTCCTCCCATCCTCTGTACTCCACAAGAATCGTCTTTGTAAGGAAATCAATTCCTCTGCTACTGCCTTTGGCATCTTGTACAAACTGAGATAGTAAACAGGCAGGCTATTAAGAACCGATTTAATGAGCACCAGCTTACCCGATTTATTAAGAGTTTTTGCTCGCCACAGACTCAGCTTCTCTTCCACCTTATCAATCACTGGTTTCCACGTCTTAACTAGTCTCGGGTTTGCTCCCAAAGAGATGCCAAGGTACCGGATAGGGAGTGAGGCCGCCTTACACCCCAGCAAGATACACATCTTTTGCACCCACCGTTGTTCACAATTAATCGGGATGAGGCTGGACTTGTCAAAATTAATGCTCAATCCAGACATCAGCTCGAAGCAACGCAGAAGTCGCTTGTAATTCCGTATGGTTTCTTCCTCTGGCGGGTAGAAAAGTATCGTGTCATCCACAAACTGTAAGTGTGATAACGCAATGTTGTCCCTGCCAACCAAAAGCGAGGCTATGCGCCCATTCCTCACCGCCTCCCCGATCATTCTATGAAGCACATCAACAATGAGTACAAACAGAAAAAGAGATAAAGGGTCCCCTTGTCGTAGGCCCCTTTCCATTTTGAACGTCTTAGAGGGAGACCCATTAATGAGCACTGACATAGACGCCGAACAAAGACATTCCTTGATCCACCCCCGCCATCTGTGTCCAAAGCCCATCTTTTGCAGCACTAAATCCACAAAGTTCCATTTGACCCTATCATAAGCCTTCTGAAAATCCAGTTTAATTACCGCTGAGCTTCTTTTCCTCGACCTTAGCCAGTGCACTGTTTCACAAGCAATCAAAGCCCCATCATGAATTTTCCTACCCTGTACAAAAGCAGTCTGAGTCTCGCTTACCAGGTCCGGCATCACCTTCCGCATCCTTCGAACCAGCACCTTAGAGATGACCTTATAGACACAACCCACCATACTGATCGGTCGGAGATCCTTTATTTCTGTAGCTCCAGCAAATTTTGGCGCCAACGCCACCCACGTGACATTTGAACCCGCAGGTAGCACTGCTGAATGGAAGAACCCCAACACTGCATCCGTGAATTCCCTCCCAACTTCTGCCCAACACCTCTTGATAAAATTCATGTTATACCCATCACATCCTGGAGCTTTTGTTGACTCACAGTCCCACACTGCAGACTTTATTTCTTCAGCACTCGGCATCTGTTCCAGTTCTGTTGCCTCGTCCCCATTTATTCTTCTTACTAGGCCTTCCCGAAATCCAATATTTGGTGATTTTTCCTGATGGTACAACTCCTTATAGAAGTCCCGTACAGCAATCTTGATTCGAGACGGATTCCGCACTAAGCGTCCATGGATCCTTAAGGCATCAATCCGATTACTCCTTCTCCGAGCCGAGGCTAAGTTGTGGAAGTATCTAGTATTTTTATCCATCTCCCTAGCATGCCTGGATCGTGACATCTGCTTCCAATGTATTTCCTTCCTGACATACCATACTTTGCAAGCGCTCACAAGTGCCTTTCTTCTAGCCTCCATGGTTCCATCATAAACTCCATTGCTCACCAAATCATCAACTTTCCTGATCTCCTCTTCGAAACTATATCCTCCTATCCAAATTACCAAAGTGCTCTCTATGCCACCTGCCCAGTGGAAGCGTCAAAGCCTTCAACTTGTCCATCAACTGCATCTCCCCTAGGCATCTCCACTCATTTTTTACCATTCTCAAAAATCCCTCATGAGTAAACCACGCATCCAGGCTCCGAAAAGGTCTTGGCCCCCATCCCAACCTTGTGACATTCATAATTATGGGATAATGGTCTGACAAACCTCTTGGGCCTCCTCGTAATCTTGTTTCAGGAAACTCTTCTAACCACTCCGGACTAACCAGGACTCTATCAATCCGACTACATGACTGGCCTCTGAACCAAGTAAACTGACGATCAGGTAAAGCTAGGTCCACGAGCTCCATATCGTGAATCCAAGATTTAAACTCTACTGCAGATCTCGGCAACGAAGTAGATACTCGCCTTTCTTCCACTTGAACAATCTCATTAAAGTCCCCCATAAAACAGAGAGGGACTTGACAAAAGCCTGACAAGAAGCTCAACTCTTCCCACACAACGAGCTTACTCTCTCGATCATGCTCATCATACACTAAGCAGAACACACACCAAAAATTATTCTTCAACATCACTCCATCCACACATAACCATCTACCACCCTTATAACAGTTACTTGATTTAAACACTGTCATATCCCACATCAACAACAGCCCTCCAGACGCCCCTTCTGCTTCCACAAACTCCCACCCGGCCCCATCATTACCCCACAGTTGCATAACATCAAACCTAGTTACCATCTCTTTTTTTGTCTCTACCAACCCAAGCATATGCAAATTGAACTTCTTTCTAAAGGTTTTAACCATACTTAACTTGCCAATCCCCGCCAACCCCCTAACATTCCATGATGCAAAACTCATTTGAAACTTGATGTACACATCTTTTTCTTATTTTTCGGACGACTTCTTCTAGCTTTCTCTTTCAGTTTAGCCTGCTTTTTCTTCCGTGCTATTTCCTCATTCTGAGCTTGAAGGATTGCCATAATATCCTCTTCCTCATCGTATAACTCAGCTCCAGATTCCACAGCTAAGTCCCATGTTTTCCTGTTTTCTTGCAATGTTTCCATCCTTTCACTTCCAGACGTTTCAGACCCAGCGTCACTTCCAACCTCAGTTTGTTCCTCCCCTATACCATCTACCGCTTCCCCATACCCACCATTCCCCTTCACCGATTGCTGCATTATACTGCCAGGTTCCCCTGCCATGGGAATACTGTCAGCTGTGTTAGTTGGTGCACAAACTTGGTCCTGGCAACAATAATCATCGCATCTTGGTTCCTCAAAGAAGCCCAGCTTCGTTCCACTGCCACTTCCTTCTTCCACCCGGTCATCCCCCATCTACCCCACTGGTTTGCCGCGGATCAGCAGCCCTCCCACGATCAGCCATCTTCAAGCAATCTCCCCGTCTCTGGCTCCCCATCTCCACTCCCCCATCCACCACCATGCCTATCCCCGATCCACCATCGCCACCTACCCGACCATCCTCGTCAGCCATAGCCATCCTTGTCGCCGCGATTCCTTGAGACCCCAATCCTCCCGCCCTTGCTCGAACCTGCCTCCCGTCACCAACCCGGCTAGAGGGGATCCCAACCCCGTCAACGAACAGCACCCTGGTACCAAACCGGCCTCCATCATCTGTGCCCGCGGACTCAGCGACCGTCTCCAATCCAAGTCCTGACCGGGCCGCTGATCTCTTCATGCCGTTGGTGGTGTCCGCGCCGTCTTGAAGAAACGCAGTACCATCAACCCTATCTCCAGGACTGTGACCCTTGCCAGACCCAACCCGGCCCATTCCCCGCTCCAAAGGAAAACAGCCCTGGTCCATCTCATGTCCCTTACCGTTCTTTCCATGTGGGCTGCAGTTTTTAAGGCCCAATGCACTATTCTTAGCCTCAGTCAATAGAGTTGGGACCGTGAATCCATTTAGAGCAATAGCATTAGTACTCGGACCCACACACCTCCTAACACTAGTAATATCAGCCGTAACACCTGCACCACTAACCAGATCACAGGACACAGTTCTTTCCGAATCCTCCGCCACTTCTTGCTCCAGAGATACCGTAGGTACAACCTTCGACATATTGGGAGCCGATTCCTTAAACATAGTCCTTCCCAATTTAAAATTCAAATGTTTGTTACTCATTTAATTCTTCCAGGGAAATGACACCTATACCCTTTATCTGTTCTTTCTCCCTCACCGGTAACGTCATCAGCTCCGCCACTGCGCCCCCACTCTTCAGCTGCCTATGACTACACTTACCATCATCAGAACTTGCATTGCCCCTATGAACGCAGCCTTCTCCGATAGACCGGCCTGGGTTGCCTCCCTCTACAGTATTCATCCCATAATTTGGTGAAGAACA
Source organism: Arachis stenosperma (assembly GCF_014773155.1). Classification (NCBI taxonomy): domain Eukaryota; kingdom Viridiplantae; phylum Streptophyta; class Magnoliopsida; order Fabales; family Fabaceae; genus Arachis; species Arachis stenosperma. The sequence continues at coordinate 135,965,523 of NC_080385.1, forward strand.
CTCTCCGTTCCCCATCTCAGTTACAAACACATCAAACATAGCCGTGCCGACAGAAATGCGCACTTTTTCACGTATAACCTCATAAATGCACGTATCAATCAACACCCGGCCTACGCTAAACGAGGAGCATGAAGTAGTCGCAGGATCACAAGCCACCACCCCTCCCCATTGTTCACTGATCAAGCGAAACGTAGCCTCAGACTATACATGTACAGGGACACAGATACACTCGAGCCATAAACGTCTCTTATCACCCCGATCATTCTCATTCCATCTCCCAACTCGATAGAAGAACTTCAAAAGGCCGTTCATGCCAAATGTGAGAGCATCGTCTGCTGACTGATTAGTATCAAAAATCAGCAATGCCTTTTAGGCTCCTAATTCGCAAACCTTTACTACATGAGGCCATTCTGTATGCGCTACGGCGTGCAACACCCGAAAATCAATAGCTTTCAGAGTACTCCCGACAATGCTCCGCTGCAGCCAGCCCAAATTATTCTCTGCCATCAAAGCCTCGATTACCCTTATCTTTGGTCCCTCCTTATCCTCCGGCACACACCTCCGCAAGGGATCAATACCATGGTCCAGTCGTTCCCTTCCATCCCAGCAGTCCACGTTCAAAGTGGGATTAAATCCGCAAACACCCACGCTATCCATCAAATGATCACCATCCTTATCAGGATTATTTTCATGATCACCCACTCTAGGAACTACATCCCTCCTTGAGACAGCACTATGCAGGACCGTCTCCCGCTTAGAGACATTCCTCCTGAACTTAGCCTCTCCAACGAACACCTCCCTTCCTCTTAAGCACATGCGATTCATCTCTGCGATTGCCTTCAAGGCACCACCCTTCGTAGTATATCGGATAAACGTGAACAAGTAAACCATCCCACTCCTCATCTTCCTGGAAAGGTAAATGTCATTAATCCTTCCTGTCCATGAAAACAACCCAAACAATTCCTTCTTTGAGATGTCTTCCGGCAGCCTGTCAACAAAAATGGTGTACGAGTCCTGTTCCAAACGAAGGAAGGCTTCTCGATTCCATACCTATGGATCCTTAACAAGATGCTGGGCATTCCTAGTTCTACCCCTCCCGATGGTTCCCACCCCTTTCTCTCTCTCACTCATATCTCTCAATTACAACGACTATTTTTTTAAATTTTTTATCCTATTATTTTAAATAATAAAATAGTTAAATTATATAAAAACAAATCAATGTAATAACTAATAACTCTAAGGGCAAATCAGTATATTAACTAATAAATCTAAATAAAATCTAATCATGTATTTATAGACTACTAGGAGGAGAGTAGTGATGATACCGTGTATCAAGAATGACAATCCTCAACCATGAATACAGAGTACAAGAACGATCTCAGACTTTATTTTAAAGAGTCTTTCTACTACGACATTTCTTTTTATGGTTGGTTTTCCACTTTCATCTGTATTGGGCTCTCTGCCATTCCATTATATATGTTGTTCAACAAACTTTAATTTCATACAACAACTGTTGTGATTAGGCAATTCAAGTTTAGGCTACCAATCTTGATTCGGGGTTCCAATTGATAAGTGATTTGTCACTTTATAATTAGATTTTTATTGTGCATTATGAGTTATAATTCGATTTTATTTACTTTCATTCTAAGTTTGTAACAGACGATCTTAATAATCATTATTTTGATTTAATAGTAATTTTAGAGAGACAAAAAAAAGCCAGAACTTGTCTTATTTAGCATTTATTAATTGTCGCAATAATTAATGAATGCTAAATAAGGTAAGTTATAGCTATTTTTAGCTAATTTTCTTGGATTGCCAAATATTTCAGTGACTTAATGGCCAACGATCATCACATCAAATCTATACCTATAAAGACACCAATTTCTATATCTCAGGGAGGACGGACATGATAAGTTTTATTTTATGTCTAACATTCTATATTTATAAGCTTATTATATACCTCTTAAATACTTATTGACTTGAGCGTCAGAGTGTCTTTTGTAAGTACCCACTCTCCGTATTCTTTTTGTCCAAGTATACATCCTTTGGAGATGAAGAGACAAGTTCGATTTCCCCTAAGGCGAGATATACCTCAAAAATTCATCCACACAAGAACAATTGATGCCCACCGTGGGGACGGTAAACTAATTTCCTACTCCACCGAATAGATTCAAAGAATTTTAATTATATTCAAATACTTGAATCAATTTTCAAATAATATTTACATATTTTAGCAATTTATGTATTGTAATTTTTTTTATTTCTCAACCTCTATTCACAAAATACAACATATATATAAAGTTTGTAGATTGATCGTGACTTCGGCCAAAACTTCCTGAACCTGTCACTGAAAAAGAAATTCTGTAGGGGGTGAGAACATCATCTTTGAAAGGGTTCTCAGTAGAGGGATTAAGAATTATCATAAAAAGATATTTAATAAGAAAACTGTTTTTGAGCTTAGTGATTATCACTGTCTTATGAATCTTTTGAAAACCGACGGTTTAATCACCAAAAACCCTTTTCAAAGCCCAATATTTAAATATCCAGAAAACCAAAAGCTTTCCTTTCTTATAAGAATTTCTTAATCAGTTTCCTAGACTGTATGAAAGACCAATTTATTCCAAACATAGGTTCATTAAGTCTATGCAGAACCAACTTAATTTTTCATACTTAACTAAATCTTAATCAAAAACCAATCACGGCCTTCAGCACATCACATAATCAATCACGACCCTAGGCCTAAACAACTCAATCAACATCCAATTCACCACAATCTAATTAATCTTAGTCACAAACACAAGTAAGAAGGTTCAAACACAATCAAGCAGTTACATCAACTAGAGCAATTAGTAGTGAAACATAGTTATTCACATAGGCAAACCAATTACAATATGCATACCCAAACAATGTCACATATATGCATATGATGAATGCCTGCCCTACGGATGATGAGCTCATATGTCGGTCATATAGCCAACCCGACATATCCTAGTAGCTAACCATGGACAGAACACCAAACACGGAGCAAGTGGGAAAACGCCGCAACCCTTGCATCTTACCTGCGTACCCGAAGCAGGAGATAACTTCACCCTCCCTTTTACCAAGGTGGTGTTACAGTTCTCAACTCGGAGCAAGCGGCGACGAAACTCAACCCTTGCATCTTATCTGGAGTCACGAACTTGCTGCACGAAATTGTGATCTCAATGACGCCAACAACTTGGTACGCACAATTGTAATCTCAACTCTTTTTCACAACTTCGCACAACTAACCAGCAAGTGCACTGGGTCGTCCAAGTAATAAACCTTACGTGAGTAAGGGTCGATCCCACGGAGATTGTCAACTTGAAGCAAGCTATGGTCATCTTGTAAATCTCAGTCAGGCGGATTCAAATGGTTATGAAGTTTTGATAATTAAAAGATAAATAAAACATAAAATAAAGATAGAGATACTTATGCAATTCATTGGTGGGAATTTCAGATAAGCGTATGGAGATGCATTATTCCTCTTGAATTTCTGCTTTCCTACTGCCTTCATACAATCCTTCATACTCCTTTCCATGGCAAGCTGTATGTTGGGGGATCACCGTTGTCAATGGCTACCGTCCGTCCTCTCAGTGAAAATGGTCCAAATACGCTGTCACCGCACGGCTAATCATCTGTTGGTTCTCACTCATGTTGGAATAGGATCCATTGATCCTTTTGCGTCTGTCACCACGCCCAACACTTGCGAGTTTGAAGCTCGTCACAGTCATCCCATCTCAGATCCTACTCGGAATACCACAGACATAGTTTAGACTTTCCGGATCTCAAAAATGCTGCCAATTGATTCTAGCTTATACCACGAAGACTCTGATCGCACGGAATGGAAGCTCTGTTGTCAGGAGAGGCAACCATGCATCGTGGACCAGCAGGCTAAGAGATACACACTCAAGCTCTTGCAGATAGAACGAAAGTGGTTGTCAGACACACGTTAATAAGGGAGGATGATGATGAGTGTCACGGATCATCACATCCATCAGGTTGAAGTATGAGTGAATATCTTAGAATAAGAATAAGCTTGAATTGAATAGAAGAACAATAGTACTTTGCATTAATACTCGAGGAATAGCAAAGCTCCACACCTTAATCTATGGTGTGTAGAAACTCCACCGTTGAAAATACATAAGTGATGATGGTCCAGGCATGGCCGAATGGCCAGCCCCCAATGTCTAAGATAGCATAAAACTGATCAAAGATCCCAGCATAACCCAGACGTCTAATACAATGAGAAAAAGTCCTATTTATACTAAACTAGTTACTAGGGTTTACAAAGATAAGTAAATGATGCAGAAATCCACTTCCGGGCCCACTTGGTGTGTGCTTGGGCTGAGTTTTGAAGCTTTCATGTGTAGAGAATTCTCTTGGAGTTAAACGCCAGTTTACAGCCTGTTTTGGGCATTTAACTCTAGCTTGTAACTTGTTTCTAGCGTTTAACGCCAAAATAGGGCAGGAAATTGGCGTTTGGACGCCAATTTGCGTCATCAAAACGCGAGCAAAGTATGGACTATTATATATTGCTGGAAAGCCCTGGATGTCTACTTTCCAACGCAATTAAGAGCGCGCCATTTGGGTTTCTGTAGCTCCAAAAATTTCATTTCGAGTGCAGGAAGGTCAGAATCCAACAGCATCAGCAGTCCTTTTTCAGCCTTTAAATCAAATTTTTGCTTAGGTCCCTCAATTTCAGCCAGAAAATACCTGAAATCACAAAAAAACATACAAACTCATAGTAAAGTCCAGAAATGTGAATTTTGCTTAAAAACTAATAAAATATACTAAAAAGTGACTAAATCATACTAAAAATTACCTAAAAACAATGCCAAAAAGCGTATAAATTATCCGCTCATCACAACACCAAACTTAAATTGTTGCTTGTCCCCAAGCAACTGAAAAAAATAGGATAAAAAGAAGATAATATAAAATGAATCTCACAATATCAATGAAACTTAGTCTCAATCAGATGAGCGGGGCTAGTAGCTTTTTGCTTCTGAACAGTTTTGGCATCTCACTTTATCGTTTGAAATTCAGAATGATTGGCATCTATAGGAACTCAAAATTTTAGATAGTGTTATTGATTCTCCTAGTTCAGTATGTTGATTCTTGAACACAACTACTTTATGAGTCTTGGCTGTGACCCTAAGCACTTTGTTTTCCAATATTACTACCGGATACATAAATGCCACAGACACATAACTGGGTGAAACTTTTCAGATTGTGACTTAGCTTTGCTAAAGTCCCCAATTAGAGGTGTCCAGAGTTCTTAAGCACACTCTTTTTGTTTTGGATCACGACTTTAACCACTCAGTCTCAAGCTTTTCACTTGGACCTTCATGACACAAGCACATGGTTAGGGACAGCTTGATTTAGCCGCTTAGGCCTGGATTTTATTTCCTTGGGCCCTCCTATCCATTAATGCTCAAAGCCTTGGATCTTCTTTACCCTTGCATTTTGGTTTAAAGGGCTATTGGCTTTTTCTGCTTGCCTTTTCTTTTTCTTTTTTTTCTCTTTTTTTTCGTCATTTTTTTCGCTACTTTTTTTTTCTTTTTCACTGCTTTTTCTTGCTTCAAGAATCAATTTCATGATTTTTCAGATTATCAATAACATTTCTCTTTGTTCATCATTCTTTCAAGAGCCAATAATTTTAACATTCATAAACTTCACTATAAAAAATATGCACTGTTCAAGCATTCATTCAAAAAACACAAAGTATTGCCACCACATCAAAATAATTAAACTAATTTCAAGATAAAATTTGAAATCCAAGTACTTCTTGTTCTTTTGTAATTAAGCACATTTTTCATTTAAGAGAGGTGAAGGATTCATGGAATTATTCATAGCTTTAAGACATAGACACTAGACACTAATGATCATGTAGTGAAGACACAAATATAGACAAACACATAAAGCATAAAATTTGAAAAAACAAAAAAATAAGAACAAGAAAATCAAAAAACGGGTCAACCTTAGTGATGGCGGCTAGTTCTTCCTCTTGAAGATCCTATGGAGTGCTTAAGCTCCTCAATGTCTCTTCCTTGCCTTTGTTGCTCCATCCTTAGTGCTTTTGGTGTTCCTATCCTTAGTTGCTCCCAATAGTTGTGTAGAGAAAAATGTATCCCTTGAGGCATCTCAGAGATTTCTTGATGAGGAAATTCCTCATGCTCTTGTTGAGGTCCATGAGTGGGCTCTCTTGTTTGCTCCATCCTCTTTTTTGGTGATGGGCTTGTCCTCTTCAATGAGGATGTCTTCCTCTATGACAATTTCAGTTGAATTGCACAGGGATCACCTTTTTCTTGGCCACAACTTCATAGAAGTGGTCTTGATGGACTTTTGAGATGAATCTCTCCATCTCCCATGACTCGGAGGTGGAAGCTTTTGCCTTTCCTTTCCTCTTTCTAGAGGTTTCTCCGGCCTTAGGTGCCATAAATGGTTATGGAAAAATAAAAAGCAACGCTTTTACCACATCAAACTTAAAATGTTTGCTCATCCTCGAGCAAAGGAAGAAAGAAAGGCGGAGAAGAAGAAGAAATAGAGGAGATGGAGGGGGTTAAGTGGTTCGGCCAAGTAGGGGAAAAGTGTATAAGATGTGTGAAAATGAAGGAGTGAGGAGGTGTTTATATAGGAGGGGAAAGAGATGTGAGAGGGGAAGAGAGAGAAGTAGGGTAGGTGGGGATCTTGTGGGCCCACAGATCCTGAGGGGTCAAGGACTTCTCATCCCTGCTCCATTTAGGCATGTAAAACTCCCTTAGAGTGCAATTCTGGCGTTTAACGCCAGACTGCTGCCTAATTCTGGCGTTAAACGCCAGCTTTTATACATTTCCTGGCGTTTAACGCCAAGCTGTAGCCTATTTCTGGCGTTTAACGCCAGTCTGGTGCTTCTTTCTGGCGTTAAACGCCAGTCTGGTGCCCATTTCTAGCGTTAAACACCCAGAATGGTGCCAGACTGGGCGTTTAACGCTCATTCTGCTACTCTTACTGGCATTTAAACGCCAGTAAGCTTATCCTCCAGGGTGTGCTATTTTAATGCTATTTTTGAATTTGCTTTTATTTTTGCAGTTGTTTTTATGACTCCACATGATCATCAACCTAAAAAAAATATGAAATAACATGGATAAATAAAAATTGGGTTGCCTCCTAACAAGCACTTCTTTAATGTCAATAGCTTGACAGCGGGCTCTCATGGAGCCTCACAGATATTCAGAGCATGGTTGGGGTCTCTCAACACTAAACTTAGAGTTTGGTTGTGGCCTCACAACACCAAACTTAGAGTTTGGCTATGGCCTCCCAACACCAAACTTAGAGTTTGAATGTGGGGGCTTTGTTTAACTCTGTATTGAGAGAAGCTTTTCATGCTTCCTCTCCATGTGTACAGAAGGAGAACCTTGAATCTTGAATACAATGTAGTCCTCATTCAATTGAAGGACCAACTCTCCTCTGTCAACATCGATCACAGCTTTTGCTGTGGCTAGGAAAGGTCTGCCAAGGATGATAGATTCATCCTCATCTTTCCCAGTGTCTAGGATTATGAAATCAGCAGGGATGTAAAGGCCTTCAACCTTCACTAGCACGTCCTCTACTAGTCCATAAGCTTGTTTTATTGATTTGTCTGCCATCTCTAGTGAGATTCTTGCAGCTTAAACCTCAAAGATTCCCAGTTTCTCCATGACAGAGAGTGGCATGAGGTTTATGCCTGACCCCAGGTCACACAGAGCCTTCTTAAAGGTCATGGTGCCTATGGTACAAGGTATTAAGAACCTTCTAGGATCCTCTTTCTTTTGAGGTAATGTCTGCCTCATCAAGTTATTCAGTTCATTCGTAAGCAAGGGGGGTTCTTCCACCCAAGTCTCATTACCAAATAACTTGGCATTCAGCTTCATGATTGCTCTAAGGTACTTAGCAACTTGCTCTTCAGTAATATCTTCATCCTCTTCAGAGGAGGAATAGTCATCAGAGCTCATGAATGGTAGAAGTAGGTTCAATGGAATCTCTATGGTCTCTAGATGAGCCTCAGATTCCTTAGGTTCCTCAATTGGGAACTCCTTTTTGTCCGGAGGACGTCCCATGAGGTATTCCTCACTGGGATTCACGTCTTCCTCCTCCTCTCTAGGTTCGGCCACACCAAGTAAGGTTGTGGCCTTGCACTCTCTTTTTGGATTCTCTTCTGTATTGCTTGGGAGAATACTAGGAGGAGTTTCAGTGACTCTTTTACTCAGCTGGCCCACTTGTGCCTCCAAATTTCTAATGGAGGACCTTGTTTTACTCATAAAATTTAGAGTGGCCTTAGATAGATTAGAGACTATATTTGCTAAGCTAGAGGGGCTCTGCTCAAAATTCTCTGTCTGTTGCTGAGAGGATGATGGAAAAGGCTTGCTATTGCTAAACCTGTTTCTTCCACCATTATTAAAGCCTTGTTGAGGCTTTTGTTGATCCTTCCATGAGAAATTTGGATGATTTCTCCATGAGGGATTATAGGTGTTTCCATAGGCTTCACCCATATAATTCACCTCTGCCATTGCAGGGTTCTCAGGATAATAAGCTTCTTCTTTAGAAGATGCTTCTTTAGTACTGTTGGATGCATTTTGCAATCTATTCAGACTCTGAGAAATCATATTGACTTGCTGAGTCAACATTTTATTCTGAGCTAATATGGCATTCAGAGCATCAATTTTAAGAACTCCCTTCTTCTGAGGCATCCCATTACTCATAGGATTCCTTTCAGAGGTGTACATGAACTGGTTATTTGCAACCATTTCAATGAGTTCCTGAGCTTCTGTAAGTGTTTTCTTCAGGTGAATAAATTCACCTGCAGAATGGTCCAATAACATCTTAGACAATTCAGACAGACCATCATAGAATATATCCAGAATGGTCCATTCTGAGAGCATGTCAGAAGGACACTTTTTGGTCAGTTGCTTGTATCTTTCCCAAGCTTCATAGAGGGATTCACCTTCTTTCTGCCTGAAGGTTTGAACATCCACTCTAAGCTTGCTCAGCTTTTAAGGAGGAAAGAATTTGGCTAAGAAAGCCGTGACCAGCTTATCCCAAGAGTTCAGGCTATCTCTAGGTTGAGAGTCCAACCATATTCTAGCTCTGTCTCTTACAGCAAAAGGGAAAAGCATAAGCTTGTAGACCTCGAGATCAACTCCATTTGTCTTAACAGTATCACAGATCTGCAAGAATTCAGTTAAGAACTGAAAAGAATCTTCTGATGGAAGTCCATGAAACTTATAATTCTGTTGCATCAGAGAAACTAATTGAGGCTTTAGCTCAAAGTTGTTTGCTCCAATGGTAGGGATTGAGATGCTTCTTCCATGGAAGTTGGAATTTGGTGCAGTAAAGTCACCAAGAATCTTCCTTGCATTGTTGTTGTTGGGTTCGGCTGCCATATCATTTTCCTGTTCGAAAATTTCAGTTAGGTCCTCCTCAGAATACTGTGCTTTAGCTGCTCTTAGCTTCCTCTTCAAGGTCCTTTCAGGTTCAGGATCAGCTTCAACAAGAATGCTTTTTTCCTTGTTCCTGCTCATATGAGAGAGAAGAAAACAAAAAAAAGTATGGAATCCTCTATGTCATAGTATAGAGATTCCTTTATGTGAGTAGGAGAGAAGAAGAATAAGAATGAGGAAAGAAAGATAAAAATTCGAATGCAGAGAGAGGGAGAGGGTTCAAATTTTTGATGAGTGGAGGAGAAGTGTTAGTAAATAAATAAAATAAATAGAAGGAGAGAGGGGGGAGTTTTCGAAAATTAGAAGAAAAGAAAAGAAAAATATTTTTGTTTTTATTTTAAAATTTTGTTAAAATTCGAAAATTAAGAAAAGGAATAAAATAAAATTAAAATTTGAAACAATCAGTTAATTAAAAGAATTTTGAAAAAGAGGAAGGTGATTTTCGAAAATTAGAGAGAGAAAAGTAGTTAGGTGGTTTTGAAAAAGATAAGAAATAGTGAAACAAACAAAAAGTCAATTAGTTAATTGAAAAAGATTTGAAAATCAATTTTGAAAAGATAAGAAGTTAGAAAAGATTTTTGAAATCAAAATTTAAGAAAAAAGATATGATTGAAAAAGATTTGATTAAAAAAAGATATGATTTGAAAAAGATATGTTTGAAAAGATATGATTGAAAAGATATGATTGAAATTCATTTTGAAAAAGATTTAATGTTTAAAATCAGAATTAATGACTTGACTCACAAGAAATAAAAAAATATGATTTTAAAATTTAAAGTTTGAATATTTCTTAACAAAAAAGTAACAAACTTGAAATTTTTGAATCAAAATATTAATTGTTAGTATTAATTTCGAAAAATATGAAATAAAGATAAGAAAAAGATTTTGAAAAGTTCTGAAAAAGATTTTTGAAAATTTTCGAAAAACAAAGGAAAAAATGAAAAATATTTGATTTTGAAAAAGATTTTGAAAAGATAAATTTTTGAAATTAAAATCTTGACTTGAGTAACAAGAAACAACTTATTTTAAAAATTTTTTACTAAGTCAACCCAAAGATTTTGAAATTTATGAGTGGAATAAGGAAAATATATTTTTTTATTTTTGAATTTTAATGTGGAAAGAGAAAAACAACAAAATGACTCAAGACATAAAAATTTTGGATTAAAACAAATGATGCATGCAAGAACACTATGAATGTCAAGATGAACACCAAGAACACTTTGAAGATCATGATGAACATCAAGAACTTATTTTTGAAAAATTTTCAAGAAAGGAAAAAATATGCAAGACACCAAACTCAGAGATTTTTCATGTTTAGACGCTATGAATTTAAAAATGCATATGAAAAACAACAAAAGACACAAAACAAGAAAATATGAAGATCAAACAAGAAGACTTGTCAAGAATAACCTGAAGATCATGAAGAATGTAATTCATCAATTTTTCGAAAAAATGCACAAATTTTAAAAACATGCAATTGACACCAAACTTAAAAATTGACACTAGACTTAAACAAGAAACACAAAATATTTTTGGTTTTATGATTTTATAATTTTTTTTAGATATTTCAAAAATTATTTTTGGAAAAACGAAAACAAAGAAAAAATTTTGAAAGATTTTTGAAAAATTTTTGAGAAGAAAATAAAGGTTGAAACAAGAAAATTACCTAATCTGAGCAACAAGATGAACCGTCAGTTGTCCAAACTCGAACAATCCCCAGCAACGGCACCAAAAACTTGGTGCACGAAATTGTAATCTCAATGGCGCCAACAACTTGGTATGCACAATTGTAATCTCAACTCTTTTTCACAACTTCGCACAACTAACCAGCAAGTGCACTGGGTCGTCCAAGTAATAAACCTTACGTGAGTAAGGGTCGATCCCACGGAGATTGTTGGCTTGAAGCAAGCTATGGTCATCTTGTAAATCTCAGTCAGGCGGATTCAAATGGTTATGGAGTTTTGATAATTAAAAGATAAATAAAACATAAAATAAAGATAGAGATACTTATGCAATTCATTGGTGGGAATTTCAGATAACAGTATGGAGATACGTTATTCCTTTTGAATCTCTGCTTTCCTACTGCCTTCATCCAATCCTTCATACTCCTTTCCATGGCAAGCTGTATGTTGAGGGATCACCGTTGTCAATGGCTACCGTCCGTCCTCTCAGTGAAAATGGTCCAAATGCGCTGTCACCGCATGGCTAATCATCTGTCGGTTCTCACACATGTTGGAATAGGATTCATTGATCGTTTTGCGTCTGTTACCACGTCCAACACTTGCAAGTTTGAAACTCGTCACAGTCATCCCATCCCAGATCCTACTCGGAATACCACAGACAAGGTTTAGACTTTCCGAATCTCAAGAATGCTACCAATTGATTCTAGCTTATACCACGAGGACTCTGATCGCACGGAATGTAAGCTCTGTTGATAGGAGAGGCAACCATGCATCGTGAACCAGCAGGCCAAGAGATACACACTCAAGCTCTTGCAGATAGAACAGAAGTGGTTGTCAGGCACGCGTTCATAAGGGAGGATGATGATGAGTGTCACGGATCATCACATCCATCAGGTTGAAGTACGAGTGAATATCTTAGAATAAGAATAAGCTTGAATTGAATAGAAGAAAAATAATACTTTTCATTAATACTCGAGGAACAGCAGAGCTCCACACCTTAATCTATGGTGTGTAGAAACTCCACCGTTGAAAATACATTAGTGATGATGGTCTAGGCATGGCCGAATGGCCAGCCCCCAATGTCTAAGATAGCATAAAACTGATCAAAGATTTCAGCATAACCCAGACGTCTAATACAATGAGAAAAAGTCCTATTTATACTAAACTACTTACTAGGGTTTACAAAGATAAGTAAATGATGCAGAAATTCACTTCCGGGCCTACTTGGTGTGTGCTTGGGCTGAGCATTGAAGCTTTCATGTGTAGAGACTTCTCTTGGAGTTAAACGCCAGTTTGCAGCCTGTTTTGGGCGTTTAACCCTAGCTTGTAACTTGTTTATGGCGTTTAACGCCAGAATAGGGCAGGGAATTGGCGTTTGGACGCCAATTTGCATCGTCAAAACGCGAGCAAAGTATGGACTATTATATATTGCTAGAAAGCGCTAGATGTCTAATTTCTAACGCAATTAAGGGCGCACCATTTGAGTTTTTGTAGCTCCAAAAATGCCATTTCGAGTGCAGGGAGGTCAGAATCCAACAGTATCAGCAGTCCTTTTTCAGCCTCTAAATCAGATTTTTGCTTAGGTCCCTCAATTTCAGCAAGAAAATAGCTGTAATCATAGAAAAACACACAAACTCATAGTAAAGTCCAGAAATGTGAATTTTGCTTAAAAACTAATAAAATATACTAAAAAGTGACTAAATCATACTAAAAACTACCTAAAAATAATGCCAAAAAGCGTATAAATTATCCGCTCATCAGAACTCTTATCCGAAGTAAGTGGATAACACCACTGCATCTTACCCGGTCACATATATCTCAATCATAATTCAATTTTATTTTCAAATTCATTCTGAATATCATTCAATTCATTCTCATAATTCAAACTTATTTTTCATTATTCTTATTCCTCATTTCTTTTCCGGAACAAGTGGACAATGCCAATGCCTCTTACCCGGAGTCACATGTCTCATTCACTTACAAATCTTCTTTTTCGCACTTCCTCAACCAAGTTCATTCTTTTCTTAAGAAATAAAGCTCAATCATATTTATCTTCTCAGTAATTCAATTCAAAACTTAATTCATTATTTCCTTTAATAATTCAAGTAAAATAACATAATTCTTAAATTCATAATTTTCTAAATAACATTTCAAACAAAATCTCAGATTTGATGCACATCCCCTGAAACTTGAACTTTGCCACCATTTTCGAGTTCCAACTAAACCATTCTGCAACCCATTCTAACCGGTTCAAAACCAAATCAGTTTAAAACTAAGATGATTCTACAAATTCTTTTCATTTTCATATCTCACGGAAACTGATTCAAAATTAAATCATTTCAAATGTTAAATCCTTTTCAAGTTTGTTTTAAACCAAATTCCAAAATTAAATCAGGTTCAATATCAAAACAAACTTCAATAGTAAATATTTTCTAAAATAAAATCATTTTCAATTATAAAACATTACCAAAATCTCAAGGAAACCAATTCAATAATCGCCACTTTAATAAAATCAATCACTCAAAATATTCAGGCTTCTCAAACAATCAACAATTTCACTAGGCAAACAATCATAATTATACAAAGCAACTCAGTTCAACCCATACGACACATATGATCATCAAAAAATATATTTTTGCATCGATATCAATTTATAACAATTATAAAAAATAAAACGAGTTTAAGAAAAGTGCCCCTACCTCGCTTGCGACTCAACTACGTGACAAATCTCCATTTCCTCACGGCCCGCAACGGTGAGAGCCACAACCTCAGCTCCGAATAACTTTCGCAGCAACCACAACAGCTCTAATCGCAACATATAATAACCGAAACTCAATTTCCTAGCAATTAACTCTGCCAAAACCTTAGTTAAGATAACAAAATAGCTACAAAAGGACTTTTCGAAACAAAAAACTTATGGCAACTAAGAAGAAACAGAACCAAGTACGGGCAGAGCAGCTCAACAACGGCAAACTGGTGACAGAGCATAGCTCCTTTAACGGTAGTGGCGCGGGACACAACCCCTCTTCTTCATGATCGATGGCAACGCGTGAAGCAGAGCCCCTTCCTCCTCTTATTTGCGACAGCTCTAACGGTAGCGACAACAACGCCGTCCTCCACCCCGCATGCATTCTCTCCCTCTCTCGTCAATCTCCTCTTCCCGACGACCCAGCTGTGGCAGCTACAAAGGACCGACAACGGCAGAGGGTGACTCAATGGTGGCAGAAGGGTGCGGCTCCAACCGCAATGTTGTTTCTCTCCTCCGTGTGCGTCAACTTCGACGCTCTCCCTCTTCTCACATGCAATGATGGCGGCATTGGGCTGAGGCGCAATGATGGCAACTTGACAGTGAGGCATGGCAGATCGATAGGGATGGGCCATAGCAAGACGCACGGCAGAGGCTCTCTCTTCTCCCTTCCCTTGTTACGTTGCGGGTTGTCGTGTGTGTGTGCTAACCGTGTGCGTCATTGAAGGTGAGGAAAAGGATTTGGGAGGTTGGCGGCTATGGAGGCATGGCTGTGGGGATAAGGAGGTTAGTATAGGGTTTTGTTTGTAATTTAAAGTTACGGATAATGAGTTTCAATTTGGAAATTTAAGGTTAATAAATTAGGATAATTTTAATAAAATTAGGATATAATATATAAATTTAAAATCTAGTTTAACCCCTTAAATTTATTTTTAAAAATATTATTTAATTATTTTTTATAATTGGTATTTAATTAGGTATTCTAATTTAAAATTAGAAATAATAGAATTAATTTTCTTTGTTTATAAAAATTAAAGTATTAAATTCCGAAGTCTCAATTATTTAACTAAATCATATAAAATTGTTATTCTCTGACAACTTTTAGGTTGTATAATTTAAATATAAAAAATTATTTAATAATTATAAGATTAAGTAAGATTTATAATTTAATTATCAAAATTTGATTTAATTACTTTTAATAAAATAATTTCTAAAAATAAAGTCTTTAATGAATAATTAAATTGAAATTAACTCATAATAATATTTTCTGAAAATTCTGGATCTTACAACATGACTAACATTTTTTTAATTTGAAAAGATAGACAATTACAGGTTCATTCAAACAATAAAATAGCTCAAAGCAATTATACTAATTCCATGATTATTATTTATTCTGATAATTTTTTGTTTAACCATTACAGGTAATGAAAGGCAAATGGCCTCAATGGAACAAATTACCAAGTCATTTATACCTCAGTATAACCATGTCTAATATATTTTGCTTATATAAATCTTTTATCAAATTTTAATACATCATAACTTTTTTATAAAGTATGTACTTTATACATTTCAATTACTTCACTTTTACATATGATAACAGTTTACATATCATAGTCAAAAAATGATTCAATCCGAGAAAAAACTCAGCTTTCAATCGATCCGAGAAAAAACTCGGCTTTCAATCGATCAGAGAACAAACTCGACTTTTAACCAATCCGAAAGAAATATGGCTTTTAATCAATCTGAGAAAAGACTTAATTTTCAACCAATCCAAAAACAAACTCGGCTCTCAATCAATCCCAGAACACTCGATTTTTAATCAATCCGACAAAAAAAAAACTTTCAAACAATCCAAAAACAAACTTGGCTTTTAACCAATCCGAAATGAATTTGGTTTTCAATCAATTTGAGTACAAACTCAGCTATCAATGAATTTGAAAACAAACTCGATTATCCAACAACGAGCTTGACTACATTATTAAGCACATTCGGCTATATTGTCTAAACAAGGACAAACTCTTTCTCAATTACTATCTTATACATATTACATCTTAACACCAAGCTCAGTTAAAAAAGATTGATCTTGAGCTATATATGCTCTACCCATAATTCTTTCTATGCATTTTCTATCCTCCATAAGACCATGACTAACTATTTCTTTCTTCTTTCTATATCAATTCCTAGAACCTACTATTCGTGGCAAAGCTCCTATTGAGAGGAATAGGAGCAAAGGTTGATAAACCACTATTTTATGATTTATTTTTGTGCTGAATTGAGTGGAATTTATCAGATTATTCCTACACTTATTCATAAAATTTACATGTTCTACGTTGCCTTCCTGATTTCATGCTATGATTAAAAACTAACTTCCAGAGCTTTTAAATTGTCAAATTTTAACTCCTCTATATACCATTCGATGCCGTGATCTGTGTGTTAAAGTGTTTCAGACTTTATGGGGCAAGAGTGGCTTAGAGAATGGAAAGGAAGCTTGCAAAAATAGAAGGAACACAAAAGAATAATGAAGCTGACCAGCGGAACGTGACGCGTACGCGTGATAAGGAATTTCGCCAAACGATGCGCACGCGTGACCCACGCGCACGCGTGATGTGCGCCACGTGCAGAAGTTGCAGAAATCGCTCCCAGCAATTTTCTGGGCTCTTTTTGGCCCAATTCCAAGCCCAGAAAACATAGATTAGAGGCTGGGAGTGAGGCAGAATGAGGGGAGAGATATTCATTTCACATCACATTCACAGAACTCTTAGGTTTTAGGATTTAGGATTTCTTTAGGATTTAGTATTATCTCTTCTCAAATTCCAAGTTTAATGTTCTTTGACTTAATTCTCGTCTACTCTTATTGATTCTAATACTTTGATCTATACATTCCTTTTGTGATTGGATTTTCTATTTAAATATAACTTGAGGTATTCATATTCAAGATTGCTCTCTTTTGATCTATGTTGTTGATATTTGAAATTGGTTATTTGGATGTTATTATCTCCTATTGCTCTTCTGTTATTTTGTGTTATGCCCCCCGAAGTATTTGACAAAATGTTTGGAAGGATTTTAGAATAGATTTCTATATTCTTGGTTTTGGTTGAGTAATTGGTGACGCTTGAGTTATCAAACTCCTTTGATTGATTGTTAATTGAAAGCTGCTAATCAACTTGAATTCCACTAACTCTAGTCTTTCCTTGGGAGTTGACTAGGACTTGAGGATTCATATTGAATTATCCACTTGACTTACCTTCATAGTAGAGGTTGACCAAGTGGGAACAACGGACAATTCTTATCACAATTGATAAGGATAACTAGGATAGGACTTCCAATTCTCATACCTTGCCAAGAGTTTTTATTGTTATTTTTCTATTCTCTCTACAATTTAGTCTTCTCATTTCTCATCCACAAAACCCCAATTTACACAACTCATAACCAATAATAAGAACACTACCTTGCAATTCCTTGAGAGATGACCCGAGGTTTAAATACTTCGGTTATCAATTTTATTAGGGGTTTGTTACTTGTGACAACCAAAACTTGCACGAAAGGATTCCTTGTCGGTCTAGAAGCTATACTTTCAACGAGAACTTATTTGTAAAAATTCGAAACCGTAAAAAACCTGTTCGTCATAATGGCACCGTTGCCGGGGAGTTGCAAACATGTGCCTTATTATTGGTTATTATAAATATTTTCTTTTTACTTGTTTGTTAGCTTTAGGACTTCGTTGCGTATCTTCATTAGTTTTTGTTTTTCTTTTCTACTATGAACTTTCACCACTTTGGCTACAAGTTTAGTTCAAATTATGTTGCAGGGAATGGAAGCTATAATGTGAACATGCATCGAGGTTGGGACAATCAGAGATGGGAGGAGCCACAAGGACTTGATCAACCCTCTTGGCAACGACCCCCTCCAATGCACTATGACCAACAACCATATTACGATGTATACCAAGACAATAGTTATGGTGGACCCTTTCGTGACAACCAACCTCTGCCGGATTACTATAGTCAAGAACCATTCCAGGGTGCGTACCGAAACGATGGATATGGTGGACCCCTTGTAGTTACCAACAGGTACCATCATATACCTATGAACCCCCTCCGCAGTATAGCTTTGAACCATCATACTCACAAGTCCCTTGCCATTAAACACCCTCATATGATCCTGACCCGTACCCACCATGCCACCCACCTTATGAGCCATATGAATCATATCCAGAACCATCCCGATTTAAACCCAATTACTCCCAAGAACCACCACCTCCATGTGCACCATATCCATATCCATCAACCCACGAGCCATATGATCCTGATCGTGCAATCCAAGCAGAACAAGAACCAGGGGATCGTCTCAAGGAAACAATGGATCGACTTCATACAACTCTTTATCAGCTGGAGTAAGCGATAAGTCGATTAGCTTCCCAACATTCGGACACTCAAGGTATCCCCACGGCATCACGTGGAGAGTCTACTGAAGAACTCAGCATGAAAGAGAAGCTAGAAACTCCAGTGGACAGTGAGCAGCATGACTTTGTGTTGGAGCAGCTGGAGGAAGCTATAATTGTTGAAGAGGAAGAGGTGGTCGAAGACTTAGGAGATGCTGAACCTCCATAAAAATCTAGAGTTGTAGAGTATTCTTCCAATAAGCTTGAAATTAATGTTGAGGAGGATCGTGTACAACCTCCAAGGCATGTTCCTTATGAAGAAGTGGACGAAATAATTCAAGAGGCGAGTTCCCTTGAAAATGATGATCACGAATTAGACCCCTCTTTGTATGACTCTGTGTCTGCCATTGAACCCTTTGAGCTCGAAGAATCTTTCCCAAGTGAATTTGAATTTGATAAGGAGGTAGACTTTTCTCAACCTCCAACTTATGACCTGAGTGACGGGGAAGAATCAGAAGAATTTGATGAGGTTGCGGTTGAAGTTGAAGAGGTTTGCAAAGAGGTAGAAGAATTCAAGGAAGAACATAAAGGAATAGAATTTGCAAGACCATTAAAAATAACTCTCCCGAAACAATTACCATCTAATACAACATTCAAGTGGGTAAAGTTCTTATCTTCAACCTTTGCTTTCCCACTTGAATACAGGTTACTTGAAACGGATGGTAAGCTTAGCGCTCTTTGTGGCTTTAAGAGCAAGAGAGAGATGGTCAGTGGCAGGAGTTATCATGCAAGGTTCAGGATGGTTGTATGCTCCAAGTTGAGATACACGGGTTGGTGCAGAGCTCAAATGCATGGGTTTAGAAGGCTGTTTGGACATTCTGATGAGGATTCAACTCTCTTGCCACCCGGTTGGAATAATGTAGATCAATTCAAAGATGGGTGCAAAAGCAAGGTTTGGGATCCCGGAATTCAATCTGGCACTCCACACTCTTGGGGTCGTGTTACTTGCTTCAATTTGCTTGAGGACTTTCTACGTCTGATTTGGGACCCCGGAGGTTGCTGGAAGTACAAAAGTTGGTGGAGATTCCTGGATGAGTTCAAGCAAAAGCTGCCATGACAGGGAGCTCTTCAAATGTCCAATTTAAGGGCAATAACTAAAAGTGCTAGGTGGAAAACAACCCACCATGGTATGATCGTCCCTTATCACCTTTAGTTCTGTTTTATTTTATGCTTACTCGTCATAATTTAGAAATCATAACTCATGCATCATTACCTGCATTGCATTCTACATACTGCATTTAAAAAAAACTGAACAGAAAGTTGCGTGGGAACACTGCAAAAAGTGTGCCAATTGCACAAGCTTCATCACGCGTACGCGTCATCTTAAAATTTAGCACCAAATGCGTACGTGTCAATGACGCGCATGTGTAACCTTGCGAATTCAACGTAAAAGTTGTATTGGCTGAAAGTTGGGTTGGTTTGGTGCTGGCACTGTGCCCAAGGCATAAATTGCATCACGCGTATGTGTCCCTAACGCGTGCACGTCGTTTTCAAACTATATGCTTCCACGCGTGTGCATGCCTAACGCGTACGCATCACCTCCATTATTAGCACATCATGCGTAGGCGTGCGCGACGCCCACGCGTCACACAAAAAAATATGTTCTCTTTAGAGCAGGCAGAGGGTTGTGCAAAAATGACACTGGAACTGTGTGTTTAGCACTATTTTAGTCGACGCGTACGCGTCACCTTTATTTATCCCCCTTCACGCGTTCGTGTGCTTGACACGTGCACACCAATACAATTTCCTTTACCACGCGTACACGTGATCCATGCGCACGCGTGAATTTAATTTCTTCAGAACCTTTCGCAAGACCCCTCACATTACTCACTCCCTCTCTTTCCCTCTAACCCCCCTTCTCCCCCATCACTGCCCAGTGCCACCACCACCCCCGCTGCGCCGCCGCAAATCCTAATGATGAGGCTAGACTGTGGCAGCAAATCCTGAGCAATTATGTGATGCCCAGTACTCATGAGTCTGAGGTGCCAGCTGCCATGATTATTCTTATCTGGTGTGTTATGGAAGGAAAGGAACTATACCTTCCACGGTTCATCAGACAGTATATGGCCCGAGTACATGTCCGAGGCACCCTCTCATTTCCATATCTGATTACCCAGCTGGCTCGCCAAGCTAAGGTACCTTGGGAGCTTAAGGATGAGAAGCCACTGGTTGCCGACTGCAGAAAGATTATACTGCACGGCAAGCGGTTCGGTCCTCTAGGCCACAGAGTCCCTGCCATTACTGCCCCTACAGATGCCGCCACATCTTCTGTAGTACCTTTAGCATCTACAGCCCCATCTACTCCCGCAGCCCCATCACCAGCTTCTCAGCCTATCTACCACCTGGTACACCACTTCTTTGACTGCCTGGATCAGATGGAGTGCCGCAACCGACGGCGTTATGAGAGATCCGATGCTATGAGCATCTGAAGCTGATGATCAGGTCTGGACACACTGACATTCTCTCTGAGCCTGACACACCATCCGAGTCTGACACCCCATCCGAGCATTCTGAGGAGGAGCATGACCAGGCCGAGGACGAGGAGGCAGAGACCTAGGCAGATATCCAGCAGGAGGAGTCTCAACCTGTACAGATTATAGAGCCTCCGACACCAGTCCAGCCACCAGCACCTACAGAGCCCACACCAGAGCCTTCCGAAGCTGATGACTCTTCCCACCCGACCTGATTGAGCATCGGGGACGATACTATTATATAAGTGTGGGGAGGTCACCATCTCTGGTGTTGATTATATTTTTGGTGAACTATTTCAGACCTCTTTTCTCTTTTTATTTTATTTTTCTCTTGGTATTTGGACATCTCTACTCTATTGTACTCTTATTTATCTTGACTTTGTTGCATTTTACACTTTAAGATATATATATATATATATATATATATATATATATATATATATTGGATATTTAGCTTGAATTGCACTAGTTGTGATATGGAAAAATGTAAATCATTGAGCTTAGTTTACCCCTTTACATATGAGTAGTTGGTTTGATTGAAAATAGGGATAAACTAAAATATTTTAGTTTTTCATATTCACAAACATCTCATTTAGTATATATATAATAATAGATGTTGGTCAATTGATAAATTCTTAAGAAATATACCCTCTTCTTAAACTAGGCAATCATAGATTGACTCACATTGAATGAAGTTGAAACTTCTTAGTAGCTTGCATGACAGGTATAGGTTGTGGAATATGGACATGAGCTAAGAACACACAACCCGCGAGTTTTGAGCTTAATTACATGGTTACATTATTTAACCATAATATTTTATTCTTGTGTATTTTCTTCTCTATGATTGTAATATATAATTTGTTTCATTCTATATGTCCATTATTTAGTGTATTTTCATGCTTGCATATGATTGAGGCCATTATTTTATTAACTCACTTATCCCAAATTAGCCTACCACTGTAATCACCCTTGTTTGCCACCTTGAGCCTTTTAATCCCCATTTGTTCTGTATTTTACCACATCACTGGCCTTAAGCAGAAAAACAAAATTATTTATCCCATTGAATCTTTGGTTAGCTTAAGGTAGAGATTGTGTGTCAACTAAGTGTGGGAAAACTGTGGAAGCTTGGGTTGATAGGAGGATGTTGAATTCTATTGACAAGTTTTTGGGATTTTGGGATGCCTACTCATGTAAAACCAGAAATACCATATACATTGATTTTCTTATGTTGCAAAAAAAATGTACAATACATGAGTAGGGGATAAAATAACCCTAATATTAAATTAATAAAAAGATCAATGCATACATGGTGAAAATAAAAAAATGTACAATACATGAGTATGTGAATTATAAAAGATTGGGAATTATGGGTAGTTAAGAATAATTTCACATAAAAAATAGAGTATATGTATGTTAGGTAAAAGCCTGAATTAGCCAAAGATTCATATTATAGCTCACTTGGCCATACATATATCCTCACTCTTACCTTAGCCCCATTACAACCTTGAAAAGACCTCATGTTGTTTGCATTTATACACTAAATTTCTGTTGATTGGTTAGATGAAGAAAAAGTTTTTAGAAAGCACGATTATAGGAGATTTGAGATGCTTAACCCTAAACACTTGAGTGATTAGAATGCATATACAAATCCAGTAAGGGTTCAACTGCTCATTCCATTATATCCACATTTTACCATTGCTTGTCTTGCAAGTTGTGAACTCTTTTGATCAACTCAACTCAATTGTGAAAATGCTTTGATATGAATTAGCCTTTGATTGTACATATATGATCACTTGGGAATTTGATTCATTCTGACCACGTGTATGCTTTTATATATATATAGAGAAATAGTAACTAGAATATCATGCTGCATATAGGTAGCTCACATCTAGATAGACTGCATTGTATTTCATGCATCCTATCATTTTGCCTTCACTCCTTAATAGCTTTTCTTGAGCTTAGCATGAGGACATGCAAATGTTTAAGTGTGGGGAGGTTGATAAACTACTATTTTATAATTTATTATGTGCTGAATTGAGTGGAATTTATCAGATTATTCCTACACTTATTCATAAAATTCACATGTTCTACGTTGCCTTTCTAATTTCATGCTATGATTGAAAACTTGCTTCCAGAGCTTTTAAATTATCAAATTTTAACTCCTCTATATACCATTCGATGTCGTGATCTGTGTGTTAAAGTGTTTCAGGCTTTATAGGGCAAGAATGGTTTGGAGAATGGAAAGGAAACTTACAAAAATGGAAGGAACACAAAAGAATAATGAAGCTGACCAGCGGGACGTGACGCGTACGTGTGACTGACGCGTATGCGTGATAAAGAATTTCGCCAAATGACGCGCACACGTGATGTGTGCCACGTACAGAAGTTGCAGAAATCACTCCCAGCAATTTCTGGGCTCTTTTTGGCCTAATTCCAGGCCCAGAAAATACATATTAGAGGCTGTGAGTAAGGCAAAATGAGGGGAGAGATATTCATTTCACATTACATTCACAGAACTTTAGGTTTTAGATGTAGTTTTAGAGAGAGAGGCTCTCTCCTATCTCTTAGGTTTTAGGATTTAGGATTTCTTTAGGATTTAGGATTATCTCTTCTCAAATTTCAAGTTTAATGTTCTTTGACTTAATTCTCTTTTACTCTTATTGATTCTAATACTTTGATCTATACATTCCTTTTGTGATTGGATTTTCTATTTAAATATAACTTGAGATATTTCATATTCAAGATTGCTCTCTTTTGATCTATGTTGCTGATATTTGAAATTGGTTATTTGAATGTTATTATCTCCTATTGCTCTTCTGTTATTTTGTGTTATGCCCCCCAAGTATTTGACAAAATGCTTGGATGGATGTTAGAGTAGATTTCTATATTCTTAGTTTTGGTTGAGTAATTGGTAACGATTGAGTTATCAAACTTCTTTTATTGTTAATTGAAAGTTGCTAATTAACTTGAATTCCATTAACTCTAGTCATTCCTTGGGAGTTGACTAGGACTTGAGGATTCATATTGAATTATCCACTTGACTTACCTTCATAGTAGAGGTTGACCAAGTGGGAGCAACGGACAATTCTCATCACAATTGATAAGGATAACTAAGATAGGACTTCTAATTCTCATACCTTGCCAAGAGTTTTTATTGTTATTTTTCTATTCTCTCTATAATTTACTCTTCTCATTTCTCATTCCCAAAACCCCAATTTACACAACTCATAACCAATAATAAGAACACTTCCCTGCAATTCCTTGAGAAACGACCCGAGGTTTAAATACTTCGGTTATCAATTTTATTAGGGGTTTGTTACTTATGACAACTAAAACTTTTGCACGAAAGGATTCCTTGTCGGTCTAGAAGCTATACTTTCAACGAAAACTTATTTGTAAAAATTCTTAACCATCAAAAACCCGTTCGTCAAAGGTCAATAAATATAATAGTATAAAGCTCCTATTGGGAAGCTAAATTAGTTACTCCTTGAATAGTAGTATAAAGCTCCCTTTGCCCTTGGAGAATTGAAATGAGAGTGTCATTTATTGGTGCTTGAGATGAATAGGATGGTTTATTGTTTGGGAGAAACGGTTCATAATAGGAAGGTAGTTCTTCTTGGTAAGGGCATGGATGTGGTGTATATTGAGGTGGTGGTTCTTGGTTGTAATCGTGTTGGAATTAGGGTGGTTCTATATATGGTTCATATGGTTTATATGGTGGTTGGTATGGTGGATAAGAATTAGGGTCATATGAAGGTGTTTGGTGGTATGAGGCTTGTGAGTATGGTAGTTCAAAACTATGTTGAGAAGAAGGTTCATAGGCATATGGTGATGGTTGTCGACATCAAACGGAGGTCCACCATTGCCATTGGATTGGTATGCATCTTAGAATCGTTCTTGCTCATAGTATGTTGGAGGAGATTGTTGCCAAGATGGTTGATCATAAGCATATGGCTATTCCCATCTTTGATTCTCCCATCCTTGATGCAAGCCTTCATTGTTGTTCTCATTTCCTACAACATAGTTGTAACTACACTCATAGCCAAAGGGGTGAGAATTCATGGTGAAAAGATAAAATAAAATTAAAAAGCTAATAAGAAATAATGAAAACAAACTCCTAAAACTAGCAACAACTAACAAAGAAGCAAAAGGCAAACATATTCACAATATTTATGATAACCAATAATAAGGCACACATTTGCAACTCCCCAGCAACGGCGCCAAAAACTTGACGGAGGATAAATGTCGGTAAAGAATTTCTCAATAAAATCGCATTGCAAGTATATATCTAAACCGACAATTAAACCTCAATCAACGTTTAATTTGTTTGTCACAATGTAAATCAATAAAAATAACCGAAGTATTTAAACATCGGGTCGTTCCTCAAAGAAATTGCAGGGAAGTATACTTATTATTGGTTGTGAGAAAGTATTTTTTTGGGGTTTTTGAATGATAAACAAGGAATGTAAATAACAAGAAAATAAACTAAAAACTAAGAAAAGTCCTAGCAAGGGATGAGAATTGGAATTCCTATCCTCATTATCATAGTCAATTGTGATGGTAATTGCCTTTTGCTCTCACTTAGTTAACCTCTAACAATTGAAGAAAAGTCAAGTGAGCAGAATCAACTTAAGTTCACTAGTCCTAATCAAAGAATAGATTTAGTAAAGCTCAAGCCAACTAGCAACTTTCAATCACCAATCAACAAGAGACTTTGACAATTCAAGAGTCTCCAAATTACTCAGTCCAAGCCAAGAACAAAAAAATCTAATTTAAAATCCAACTAAGCATTTTATCAAACACTTGGAAGGCACAAAATAAAAACATAGAAAATTAACACAAAATAGTAAAATCTAAGACTAACAATTTCAAGAGAACAATAGCAACAAATTAAAGAAAGCAACAATAATCATAAAATATCTCAAAATGCATTAAAAGGAAATTGTAATTAACAAGGAGTCATAAACACTAAAGCCACAAGGTAAATGAAACAACATATAAAACTAAGAAAACAAAGAGGTAATAGCCAGAAATTAAAAAAGGAAATTGAAAATTGATAATAAAAGGAGAAACCCTAAAACCTAGAGAGAAGAGAGAGCCTCTCTCTCTCTCTAGAATTCTACATCTATCTAAAACTAAAGTGTGTGAATAAATGAATGGTTTCCCCCAATCCTCTTTCACTCCCATCCTGTAATTCTGTGGACTGGGCTCCAAATTGGGCCAGAATTGAGCTCTAAAATTGCCAGTGCATAGTTCAAACGACGCATACGCGTGGCTGACCTATTTAGTTCCTTCATGTGTAACCTGAAGTTTTTCCCAGATTTATTTGGCTGCCTTGTATCTGGACACCTTTCGGTACTCTTCAAAGCTAATAGCACAGTGAAAAAGGTTGATGACTTTAGCATTCAGCTCCACTTTCTTCTTGTCGTCATCATTCCATTCAGTTTCTTCTTTTGGTGTCACCACTCTATCAGCACTTATTTTTGTTGAAATCTTGGGGCTGCCTACAACAATCTTCCATATGTTATAGTCAATGGATTGGATGAAAATCCGTATCCTCTCTTTCCAGTAAGCATAGTTCCTCCCGTTGAAAAAGGGAGGCCTGTTGTTTTACTAGCCTTCATTTAGAGTATAGGCAACTATGGTTGTGCCCAAGTTGTTCACCATTGGACCTTTTTTCCAAGCGGTGAAGCTTGATTCTTGAGACCTTAGCTCTTGATAACAATTGAAGGTTTGATTAGCGGATATTTTATACGCTTTTTGACATCACTTTCATATAGTTTTTAGTAGTTTTTGTTTAGTTTTTATTGAGTTTTTATAGGTTTTAGTGTTAAATTCACATTTTTGGATTCTACTATGAGTTTTTGTATTTTTGTACAATTTCAGGTATTTTTTTTGGATGAAATTGAGGAGCTGGAGTAGAAGTCTTATTTAGAGACAAAGAAAGCACTGCAGATGCTGTCCGGATTTGACCTACCTGCATTCGGAAGAGCTTTTCTGGAGTTACAGAAGTTCAAATGGAGCGCTCTTAACGGCTATGGAAAGATGACTTCCATAGCTTTCCAACAATATTTAATGGTCTATACTTTTCTTCGGATTAGAAGGCCCAAAACTGGCGTCCAACGCTAACTTCCTGCCCCCTTCCTGGCATCCAGCGCCCAAAAGCAGAGACCAGCGTCCAAACATCCAATGAGGACCCCCTAGCTGGTGTTCCACACCCAAGAGACCTCATAGCACATGGATCTCATCAATGCTCAGTCCAAACACTCACCAAGTGGGCCCCAGAAGTGTATTTTAGCACTAAATAGACTGTTTTACCCTTACTAGTCATTTGTTTAGTATTTAAGGGATTATATTTATGTAATTGAGACCTTCTTCGATCCTTTTACAGATTAGTTTTGTTTTACATTGTATTTTACTTTCAGTATGAGTTTTTAAACCTCCTAGGTTGAGGGGAGAAGCCCTGCTGAGTCCTATGAATTAATAAAAGTACAAATGTTTCTCTTCGATTTGTGTTTGATTAATTCTAAGATGTATATTCGTACTTCATTGTGGTGAATAGGATGATTTGACAAATTAGCTCTATTAATCACATTAAGATGAACGTGTCTGACAAACACCCGCGTCTACTTGGGTTCAGAGTGCGTCTTTCACCGAACAATGACGAACCAACAGCTTGAATATACGTCTTTCAGACGGCTAATCCACGACTTTGTTGGAAACTTCTCGAGACATTAGTTAAGCCAATTTTCGGAGAGATTAGGGTCTTTGTGGTAGAGGCTAGAACCCAAAGATGCAGCATTCTCTTATCCGAAAGATCCGACCTTATCTGTGGCATTTTGAGTAGGATCATTAAGGAGAATGGACTGTACGAGCTTCACCCTCAATTAGAATGGATCTACACTAAACCTGGGGTTCAGATCTGGAGGAGTATTGGTAGCTGCTCAAACTAGTGTCAATCACATACAGCCTGCCATTGAAGAAATCACTCACAAGTAAAGAGAGCAGAAATACCAGAGTTAATTCAGAAAGACAATGCAACTCCAATCCTTAACCCTATTCCTATCATTTATTCCAATTCGGTATTCCTTTCACACTTTACTCTTACAAGCTCCATATATGACATAAAATCAACAACCTTCTGATCTGCCTGACTGAGACCTTCAAGATAACCATAGCTTGTTTCAAACCACAATCCTCGTGGGACCGACCCTGACTCGCTCAGGTATTTCTTGGACGATCCAGTGCACTTGCTGGTACAACAGTACGAAGGTGTGGGGATTCGTACGCACCAAGTTTTTGGCGCCGTTGCCAGGGATTGTTAAGTTTAGACAAACTGCCGGATTGTCTTGCTCCCTAGATCAGGTACTTTATTTTATTTTATTTTATTTGAGTCTTTTATTTTTATTTTCTTCTTCTCAATTTTTCGAAAATTTCAAACCCTTTGTCAAAATATTTTTCTTCTCTTTGTTTAATCTTTGTTTTTTGTTTAAGTCTTATGTTCTTATTGAGTCTTTTATTTTTATTTTTCCTTCTCTATTTTTTCGAAAATTTTAAAAAGGTTTTTCAAAAATATTTTTATTTTCTTTGTTCAATTGGTTAGAGCCTTGTGCTTATGTTCTTGGTAATCGTTGTTCCTTTGAGTCTTTCTTTCTAAAAATTTTCAAAAATAATTTTTCTTTGTGTAAATCTTGTGTCAAGTCTTTAAGTTTGGTGTCTTCTTGTTATTTTTCTTTTGTTTTTTGAAAATTGTGTTTTGGTTTTCTAAAAATTTTAAGTTTGGTGTTCTTTTTATGTTCTTGTATTCTTTGAGTCTTTTGAATTTTGTTCTTCGTGTTCTTGTTAGTGTTCAAAGTGTTCTTGAGTCTTGTTTGTGTCTTGATCTTAAAATTTTGAAGTTTGGTGTCCCCTTGTGTTTCCCTCCAAAATTTTTCGAAAATTAGGGGTGTTAGATCTAAAAATTTTAAATTTTGTGTCTTTTATGTGTTTTCCTCTTTCATCATTAAATTCAAAAATAAAAAATATCTTTTTCATTTTTATTTTCTACATAATTTTCAAAAATAACAAATAAAATTCAGATTTTGATTTTAAATTTT
This sequence comes from Arachis stenosperma, assembly GCF_014773155.1. Classification (NCBI taxonomy): domain Eukaryota; kingdom Viridiplantae; phylum Streptophyta; class Magnoliopsida; order Fabales; family Fabaceae; genus Arachis; species Arachis stenosperma. Next base: position 135,994,434 of record NC_080385.1, read on the forward strand.
TATCTTATCATATCTTAGTTGTCAAGTTTTCAAAAATTAAATCTTTTCAAAAATAAAAATAATATCTTTTTCAAAAAAAATCTTATATTTTTCAAAATCTTATCATATCTTTTTCAAAATTCAAAAAATTTTATCTTATCTTTTTCAAATTTTAAAATTTAAAAACTAAAATTTCACTTTTCAAAATTAAATTTTTTTCAAAGTCTAATTTCTTATCTTATCTTTTTTCTAATTTTAAATTTTAATTTCAAATCTTTTCTTATTTTATATCTTATATCATATATCTTATTTTGAATTCAAACCTTTTCTTAATTAACATCTTATCTTCTCTCTCTTCTTTTTTAAAACTTCCTAACTAACTTTTCTCTTTCTTAATTTTTGAAAATTATCTCTCTTCTTCTCTCTCTTCTTTTTCAAAACTACCTAACTAACTCTCATCTCTCTTAATTTTCGAAAACTTCTTCATCTTCTCTCTCGTCTATTTTCGAAAATTTAACATTCAAATTTTAAAATCTTTTTAAATTAATTAACTTAATTTTCAAAAATTAATTTATAAAATAAATAAATAAATATTTTAACTCTTATTTACTTTTTCTATTTATACTGATCTTCTTCTCACATCTATATTATTCGAACTCTACTCCCCCTCTCTATTCTTCCTTCTCATCTTTCATCCTCTCTTATTTACTTCTATCCCCTATTTTCAAAGTATTCTTCTTTTATTTTTTTCTGTCTTCTTCTTCTTTCTCCACATCTCACTTTAAGGAGGAGCTTTTTACCTATTGGCGGAAACAGTCTTCTTCTTTTCTTTCTTTTCTTTTTCTTCTTGTCTATGACCAGGAACAGGGATAAAGAACCCCTCTTGACTCCTGATCCTGAACTTGAGAAGACTCTAAGGAGGCGTTTACAACAAGCTAAAGCATAGCACTCCGGAAGAGACCTTTCAGAAAGTTTTGAACAAGAGAGAAGAGACATGGCCGAACCTCAAGAGGAGCCAAGAAAGGTCCTTGGTGACTTCACCATGCCTACCTCTGACTTTTATGGCAGAAGCAGCGCTGTACCTGCCGTTGGAGCTAACAATTTTGAGCTTAAACCTCAGTTAGTCTTTCTTTTGCAGCAGAACTGCAAATTCTATGGACTTCTACTGGAAGATCCACATCATGTCTTAGTAGAATTTTTACAGATCTGTGATACTTTAAAGACTAATGGAGTAGATCCTAAAGTCTATAAGCTGATGATCTTTCCTTTTGCAGTAAGAGACAGAGCTAAATTCTGGTTGGATGTCCAACCTAGAGAGAGTCTTGACTCTTGGAAAAAGCTAGTTAATGTTTTTCTGGCTAAGTTCTTTCCCCCTCAAAGGATGAGCAAGATTAGAGTGGAAGTTGATGAGCGGATAATTTGTACGCTTTTTGGCATTGTTTTTAGTATGTTTCTAGTAGGATTTAGTTAGTTTTTAGTATATTTTTATTAGTTTTTAATCAAAATTCACTTTTCTGGACTTTACTATGAGTTTGTGTGTTTTTCTGTGATTTCAGGTATTTTCTGGCTGAAATTGAGGGACCTGAGCAAAAATCTGATTCAGAGACTGAAAAGGACTGCAGATGCTGTTGGATTCTGACCTCCCTGCACTCGAAGTGGATTTTCTGGAGCTACAGAAGCCCAATTGGCGCGCTCTCAACAGCGTTGGAAATTAGACATCCTGGGCTTTCCAGCAATATATGATAGTCCATACTTTGCCCAAGATTTGATGGCCCAAATCGGCGTTCAAAGTCAACTTCAGATTTCCCAGCGTTAAACGCCGAAACTGGCACCAAAGTGGGAGTTAAACGCCCAAACTGGCACAAAAGCTGGCGTTTAACTCCAAGAAGAGTCTCTACACGAAAATGCTTCAATGATCAGCCCAAGCACACACCAAGTGGGCCCGGAAGTGGATTTTTATGTCATTTACTCATCTTTGTAATTCTTAAGCTACTAGTTCCCTATAAATAGGACCTTTTACTATTGTATTTTCATCTTTGGATCTTAGATCACCTTTAGGTCTTTGAATCCTTTGATCACTGGGAGGCTGGTCTCACGGCCATGCCTAGACCTTGTTCTTATGTATTTTCAACGGTGGAGTTTCTACACACCATAGATTAAGGTGTGGAGCTCTGCTGTACCTCGAGTATTAATGCAATTACTATTGTTCTTCTATTCAATTCCGCTTGTTCTTGTTCCAAGATATCACTTGTTCCTCAACTTGATGAATGTGATGATCCGTGACACTCATCATCATTCTCACCTATGAACGTGCGACTGACAACCACCTCCGTTCTACCTTAGATTGGGTGAATATCTCTTGGATTCCTGATACACGACACATGGTTGACCGCCTGACAACCGAGAGCTCGCCTGACAACCGAGCCAGCCATTCCGTGAGATCAGAGTCTTCGTGGTATAGGCTAGAAATGATGGCGGCATTCAAGAGAATCCGGAAGGTCTAACCTTGTCTGTGGTATTCTGAGTAGGATTCAATGATTGAATGACTGTGACGTACTTCAAACTCGCGATTGTGGGGCGTTAGTGACAGACGCAAAAGAATCACTGGATTCTATTCCGACATGATCGAGAACCGACAGCTGGATAGCCGTACCGTGACAGGGTGCGTTGAACATTTCCACTGAGAGGATGGGAGGTAGCCACTGACAACGGTGAAACCCTTGCATAAGCTTGCCATGGAAAGGAGTAAGAAGGATTGGATGAAGACAGTAGGAAAGCAGAGAGACGGAAGGGACAAAGCATCTCCATTCGCTTATCTGAAGTTCTTACCAATGAAATACATAAGTATCTCTATCCTTATCTTTATGTTTTATTCATATATCACCCATAACCATTTGAGTCTGCCTGACTGAGATTTACAAGGTGACCATAGCTTGCTTCATACCAACAATCTCCGTGGGATCGACCCTTACTCGCGTAAGGTTTATTACTTGGACGACCCAGTGCACTTGCTGGTTAGTTGTGCGAAGTTGTGTTTATGCCATGGTATTGAGCACCAAGTCTTTGGGGCCATTACTAGGGATTATTTGAGTTGTGAAAAGTAGTGATCAAAATTTTGCATACCAAGTTTTTGGCGCCGTTGCCGGGGATTGTTTCGAGTATGGACAATTGACGGTTCATCTTGTTGCTTAGATTAGGTATTTTTCAAAGTTCTTAAGAATGAATTCTAGTGTTTCAAGGTGATGATCTTGTCATCACCAAAGCTGATTGATTCTCATCAATTTAGCTCTTGAATGCAATGTCCTGCTGAAGCTTGGCTATCCATGTCTAATTCCTTTAGACTGAAGCTTTAGACTAACATTGCATGATTCCTGGAATTCTCATTAAGAATTTTGATACCTTTATTTTCTTTTCCACTTAATTTTCGAAAAAAAAAACCAAAAAAAAATTACAAAATCATAAAAACCAAAAATATTTTATGTTTCTTGTTTGAGTCTAGTGTCTTATTTTAAGTTTGGTGTCTTGCATGCATTGTTTATTTGATCTTGGTTCTATTTTCAAGTCAATAGTACAGAGAACTGAAGATTCAGTACATGCAGCAGAGGAATTATACAAAAAAAGCTGGGCGTTCAAAACACCCAGTAAAGAAGGACAGACTGGCGTTTAAACGCCAGCCAGGGTACCTGGTTGGGCGTTTAACGCCCAAAAGGGTAGAGCATTGGGCGTTAAACTCCAGAATGTGCACCATTCTGGGCGTTTAACGCCAGGATGGCACAAGAGGGAAGATTCTGTTTTTAATTCAATTTTTTTTCAAGTTTTCAAAGTTTTTCAAAATCAAATCTTTTTCAAATCATATCTTTTTCAAAATAGTTTTCAATCATATCTTTTTGATTTCTAATTTCAAAATCTTTTTCAAAAATCACTTGATTTCTTTCCCACTTTTAGTTTTCGAAAATTATCAATCAATTTTTCAAAATGTTTTTTTTAAAAAAAATATCTTACTTAATTTTCGAAAAACTCTCTTCCCCTCTTCTCACATCCTTCTATTTATGGAGTAACACTCCTCCTCAAGGCACAATTCGAACTCTATCTCACTAAGTTCGAATTCTTCTACCTCTTCCTTCTATTTTTCTTTTTCCTCTGACACCTCAAGGAATCTCTATACTGTGACATAGAGGATTCCATATTTTCTTGTTCTCTTCTCTTTCATATGACCAGGAATAAAGACAAAGGCATTCTTGTTGAAGCTGAACCTGAACCTGAAAGGACCTTGAAGCGAAAGCTAAGAGAAGCTAAAGCGCAACTCTCTGTAGAGGACCTAACAGAATTCTTCAAGGAAGAAGAACCTATGGCAGCCGAAAACAACAACAATGCCAACAATGCAAGGAAGGTGCTGGGTGACTTTACTGCACCTACTCCCGACTTCTATGGGAGAAGCATCTCTATCCCTGCCATTGGAGCAAACAACTTTGAGCTTAAGCCTCAATTAGTTTCTCTAATGCAACAGAATTGCAAGTTCCATGAACTTCCATTGGAAGATCCTTATCAGTTTTTAGCTGAGTTCTTGCAAATCTGTGACACTGTCAAGACTAATGGGGTTGACCCTGAGGTCTACAGACTTATGCTGTTCCCTTTTGCTGTAAGAGACAGAGCTAGGATATGGTTGGACTTACAACCTAAAGACAGCCTGAACTCTTGGGAAAAGCTAGTCAATGCCTTCTTGGCAAAGTTCTTTCCACCTCAAAAATTGAGTAAGCTTAGAGTGGAAGTCCAAACCTTCAGACAGAAGGAAGGTGAATCCCTCTATGAAGCTTGGGAAAGATACAAACAATTGATCAGAAAATGTCCGTCTGACATGCTTTCTGAATGGAGCATCATAGGTATTTTCTATGATGGTCTATCTGAACTGTCCAAGATATCTTTGGATAGCTCTGCTGGAGGATCTCTTCATCTGAAGAAGACGCCTACAGAAGCTCAAGAACTAATTGAAATGGTTGCAAATAACCAATTCATGTACACTTCTGAAAGGAATCCTATGAACAATGGGACAAATCAGAAGAAAGGAGTTCTTGAGATTGATACTCTGAATGCCATACTGGCTCAGAACAAGATATTGACTCAGCAAGTCAATTTGATTTCGCAACGTCTGTCTGGAATGCAAAATGCACCAGACAGTACTAAGGATGCTTCATCTGAAGAAGAAGCTTATGATCCTGAGAACCCTTCAATGGAAGAGGTGAATTACATGGGAGAACCCTATGGAAACACCTATAATTCTTCATGGAGAAATCATCCAAATTTTTCATGGAAGGATCAACAGAGACCTCAACAAGGTTTCAACAACAATAATGGTGGAAGAAACAGGTTTAGCAATGGCAAGCCTTTTCCATCATCTTCTCAGCAACAGACAGAGAATTCTAAGCAGAACCACTCTGACTTAGCAACCATGGTCTCTGATCTAATCAAAACCACTCAAAGTCTCATGAATGAAACAAGGTCCTCTATTAGAAACTTGGAGGCACAAGTGGGACAGCTGAGCAAGAAAATTACTGAACTCCCTCCTAGTACTCTTCCAAGCAATACAGAAGAAAATCCAAAAGGAGAGTGCAAGGCCATCAACATGGCCGAATTTGGAGAGGAGGAAGAGGCAGTAAACGCCACTGAGGAAGACCTCAATGGACGTCCACTGACCTCCACTAAGTTCCCCAATGAGGAACCATGGGAATCTGAGGCTCACATTGAGACCATAAAAATTCCATTGGATTTACTTCTGCCATTCATGAGCTCTGATGAGTATTCTTCCTCTGAAGAGGATGAGTATGTCACTGAAGAGCAAGTTGCTAAATACCTTGGAGCAATCATGAAGCTAAATGACAAGTTATTTGGTAATGAGACTTGGGAGAACGAACCTCCTTTGCTCACCAAAGAACTAGATGACTTGTCTAGGCAGAAATTACCTCAAAAGAAACAAGATCCTGGGAAGTTTTCAATACCTTGTACCATAGGCACCATGACCTTCAAGAAGGCTCTGTGTGACTTAGGGTCAAGTGTAAACCTCATGCCTCTCTCTGTAATGGAGAAGCTAGGGATCTCTGAGGTACAAGCTGCAAGAATCTCACTAGAGATGGTAGACAATTCAAAGAAACAAGCTTATGGACTTGTAGAGGATGTACTGGTAAAGATTGAAGACCATTACATCCCTGCTGATTTCATAGTCCTAGAGACTGGGAAGTGCATGGATGAATCCATCATCCTTGGCAGACCCTTCCTAGCCACAGCTAAGGTTGTGATTGATGTTGATGGAGGTGAACTGATCATTCAAGTGAATGAAGAATCCTTTGTGTTTAAGGCTCAAGGATATCCCTCTGTCACCATGGAGAGGAAGCATGAAGAGCTTCTCTCAAATCAGAGTCAAATAGAGCCCCCACAGTCAAACTCTAAGTTTGGTATTGGGAGGCCACAACCAAACTCTAAGTTTGGTGTTGAACCCCCACATTCAAACTCTAAGTTTGGTGTTGGGAGGTTCCAACATTGCTCTGAGTATCTGTGAGGCTCCATGAGGGCCCTCTGTCAAGCTACTGACATTAAAGAAGCGCTTGTTGGGAGGCAACCCAATGTTATATTTTATCTATTTTCTTTTGTTATTTTATGTTTTCTGTAGGTTGATGATCATGAGAAGTCACAAAATCAATTGAAAAAGCAAAAACAGAATGAAAAACAGGAAGAAAAACAGCACACCCTGGAAGAAGAACCTACTGGCGTTTAAACGCCAGTAAGGCTAGCAGATGGGCGTTTAACGCCCAGTCTGGCACCATTCTGGGCGTTTAACGCCAGAAAGGGGCACCAGACTGGCGTTAAACGCCAGAAAAGGGCAAGCACTTGGCGTTAAACGCCAGAGATGGGCACCAGCCCGGCGTTTAACGCCAGAATTGGCTCAAAATGCATTTTTGCATGCCATTTGGTGCAGGGATGACTTTTCCTTGACACCTCAGGATCTGTGGACCCCACAGGATCCCCACCAACCCCACCACCCTCATTCTTCTTCACCCATTCACCAATCACCTCAATACCTCTTCCCCAAAAACCCTTCACCTATCAAATCCCATCTTTCCCTTCACCACTCACATCCTTCCTTCATAAAACCCCACCTACCTCACCATTCAAATTCAAACCACTTTCCCTCCCAAACCCACCCATAATGGCTGAACCCTACCCCTCCCCTCACCCCTATATAAGCCCATCTTCACTCCTTCATTTTCACACACCCTAAACACTACTTCTTCTCCCTTTGGCCGAAACATAAGCTTCCTCCATCTCCTCTATTTTCTTCTCCTTCTACTCTCTTCTTTCTTCTTTTGCTCCAGGACGAGCAAATCTTTTAAGTTTGGTGTGGTAAAAGCCTTGCTTTTTGGTTTTTCCATAACCATTTATGGCATCCAAGGCCGGAGAAACCTCTAGAAAGAAAAAAAGGGAAGGCAAAAACTTCCACCTCCGAGTCATGGGAGATGGAGAGATTCATCTCAAGGGTGCATCAAGACCACTTCTATGAAGTTGTGGCCATGAAGAAGGGTCAACTTTGATCAAAGGTTGGACCAAGTCCTCACAGACATTTGTGAAGAGGGCGCCCAATGGAAGAGAGATTCAAGAGGGAAGCCGGTTCAATTGAGAAGGCATGACCTCAAGCCCGTGGCTAGAGGATGGTTGGAGTTTATCCAACGCTCAATCATTCCCACTAGCAACCGTTCCGAAGTTACTCTAGACCGGGCCATCATGATTCATAGTATCATGATTGGAGAAGAAGTAGAAGTTCATGAGGTTATAGCCCAAGAACTCTATAAGGTGGCGGACAAGTCCTCTACCTTGGCAAGGTTAGCCTTTCCTCATCTCATTTGTCACCTCTGTTATTCAGTAGGAGTTGACATAGAAGAAGACATCCTCATTGATGAGGACAAGCCCATCACTAAGAAAAGGATGGAGCAAACAAGAGACCCCTCTCATTATGAGATCCCTGAGATGCCTCAAGGGATGCACTTTCCTCCACAAAATTATTGGGAGCAAATCAACACCTCCCTAGGAGAATTGAGTTCCAACATGGGACAACTAAGGGTGGAGCACCAAGAACATTCCATCCTCCTCCATGAGATTAGAGAAGATCAAAGAATCATGAGAGAGGAGCAACAAAGGCAAGGAAGAGACATTGAGGAGCTCAAGCACTCCATAAGACCTTCAAGAGGAAGAACAAGCCGCCATCACTAAGGTGGACCTGTTCTTTAATTTCCTTGTTCTTTATTTTTTTGTTTTGTTTTTTTCGAAAATTATGCTTTATGTTTATCCATGTTTGTGTCTTATGATCATTAGTATCTTAGTGTCTATGCCTTAAAGTTATGAATGTCCTATGAATCCATCACCTTTCTTAAGAAAAATGTTCTTAATTGAAAAAGAAAAGAATTGCATGAATTTCAGATTTTATAATAGATTAATTATTTTGATGTGGTGGCAATACTTTTGTTTTCTGAATGTATGCTTGAACAGTGCATATGTCTTTTGAATTTGTGATTCATGAATGTTAAAATTGTTGGCTCTTGAAAGAATAATGAAGAAGGAGACATGTTACTGAGGATATGAAAAATCATAAAAATGATTCTTGAAGCAAGAAAAAGCAGTGAATACAAAAAAAAAAGAGAGAAGGAGAAAAACGAAAAAAAAATAGAAGAGAAAAAGAAAAAGTAAGCAGAAAAAGCCAATAGCCCTTTAAACCAAAAGGCAAGGGTAGAAATAAAGTTGTGATCCAAGGCAAAAAGAGTGTGCTTAAGAACCCTGGACACCTCTAATTGGGGACTCGAGCAAAGCTGAGTCACAATCTGAAAAGGTTCACCCAATTATGTGTCTGTGGCATGTATGTATCCGGTGGTAATACTGGAAGACAGAGTGCTTTGGGCCACGGCCAAGACTCATAAAGTAGCTGTGTTCAAGAATCATCATACTTAACTAGGAGAATCAATAACACTATCTGGATTTTGAGTTCCAAAAGAAGCCAATCATTCTGAATTTCAAAGGATAGAGTGAGATGCCAAAACTGTTCAGAGACAAAAAAGCTAAAAGCCCCGCTCATCTAATTAATACTGATCTTCATAGATGTTTTTGGAGTTCATTGCATATTCTCTTCTTTTTATCTTATTTGATTTTTAGTTGCTTGGGGACAAGCAACAATTTAAGTTTGGTGTTGTGATGAGCGGATAATTTGTACGCTTTTTGGCATTGTTTTTAGTATGTTTCTAGTAGGATTTAGTTAGTTTTTAGTATATTTTTATTAGTTTTTAATCAAAATTCACTTTTCTGGACTTTACTATGAGTTTGTGTGTTTTTCTATGATTTCAGGTATTTTCTGGCTGAAATTGAGGGACCTGAGCAAAAATCTGATTCAGAGACTGAAAAGGACTGCAGATGCTGTTGGATTCTGACCTCCCTGCACTCGAAGTGGCTTTTCTGGAGCTACAGAAGCCCAATTGGCGCTCTCTCAACGGCGTTGGAAAGTAGACATCCTGGGCTTTCCAGCAATATATGATAGTCCATACTTTGCCCAAGATTTGATGGCACAAATCGGCGTTCAAAGTCACCTTCAGATTTCCCAGCGTTAAACGCCGGAACTGGCACCAAAGTGGGAGTTAAACGCCCAAACTGGCACAAAAGCTGGCGTTTAACTCCAAGAAGAGTCTCTACATGAAAATGCTTCAATGCTCAGCCCAAGCACACACCAAGTGGGCCCGGAAGTGGATTTTTATGTCATTTACTCATCTTTGTAATTCTTAAGCTACTAGTTCCCTATAAATAGGACCTTTTACTATTGTATTTTCATCTTTGGATCTTAGATCACCTTTAGGTCTTTGAATCCTTTGATCACTGGGAGGCTGGCCTCACGGCCATGCCTAGACCTTGTTCTTATGTATTTTCAACGGTGGAGTTTCTACACACCATAGATTAAGGTGTGGAGCTCTGCTGTACCTCGAGTATTAATGCAATTACTATTGTTCTTCTATTCAATTCCGCTTGTTCTTGTTCCAAGATATCACTTGTTCCTCAACTTGATGAATGTGATGATCCGTGACACTCATCATCATTCTCACCTATGAACGTGTGACTGACAACCACCTCCGTTCTACCTTAGATTGGGTGAATATCTCTTGGATTCCTGATACACGACGCATGGTTGACCGCCTGACAACCGAGCGCTCGCCTGACAACCGAGCCAGCCATTCCGTGAGATCAGAGTCTTCGTGGTATATGCTAGAACTGATGGCGGCATTCAAGAGAATCCGGAAGGTCTAACCTTGTCTGTGGTATTCTGAGTAGGATTCAATGATTGAATGACTGTGACGTGCTTCAAACTCGCGATTGTGGGGCGTTAGTGACAGACGCAAAAGAATCACTGGATTCTATTCCGACATGATCGAGAACCGACCGCTGGATAGCCATGGCGTGACAGGGTGTGTTGAACATTTCCACTGAGAGGATGGGAGGTAGCCACTGACAATGGTGAAACCCTTACATAAGCTTGCCATGGAAAGGAGTAAGAAGGATTGGATGAAGACAGTAGGAAAGCAGAGAGACGGAAGGGACAAAGCATCTCCATTCGCTTATCTGAAGTTCTTACCAATGAAATACATAAGTATCTCTATCCTTATCTTTATGTTTTATTCATATATCACCCATAACCATTTGAGTCTGCCTGACTGAGATTTACAAGGTGACCATAGCTTACTTCATACCAACAATCTCCGTGGGATCGACCCTTACTCGCGTAAGGTTTATTACTTGGACGACCCAGTGCACTTGCTGGTTAGTTGTGCGAAGTTGTGTTTATGCCATGGTATTGAGCACCAAGTCTTTGGGGCCATTACTAGGGATTATTTGAGTTGTGAAAAGTAGTGATCACAATTTCGCATACCAGAAGTTTAAACCTTGAGACAAAGAGAAAGAGAATCCCTCTATGAAGCTTGGGAAAGATACAAGCAGCTGATCAGGAGATGTCTTCCTAACATGCTCCCAGAGTGGTCCATCATAGGCGTGTTCTATAATGGCTTGTCTGAGATATCCAAGATTTCATTAGATAGCTCTGCAGGTGGATCCCTCCACTTGAAGAAAACACCCGGAGAAGCAAGAGAACTCATTGAAATGGTTGTTAAAAACCAGTTCATGTATACTTCTAAAAGTAATCCTATAAACCATGGAATCTCTCAGAAGAAAGGAGTTCATGAAGTTGAGACTCTGAATGCCATCCTGGCTCAGAATAAGATCCTGACCCAACAAGTAAACATGATCTCTCAACATCTAATTAGCCTAAGCCTTACCTCGCGTCGTAAAGCAAAGGTTAATCAAAGATTACGACAGTTCTAAGCTCATACATAATATATATATATATATATAAGGAATAATATAATTTAGAAGCCCGATGAATGATATAGCTCAAAAATTGGATTTCAAAAGTGCAAAACGTACTAACAAAGCTACTGGTGGACGAAATTGTGATCCTTAATTGATGATTCTTTGGCATGTGCCAAAAAGAAATCTAACTCAGCACTTTCTTTTCACAACTCCGTTCAACTAACCAGCAAGTGTACTGGGTCGTCCAAGTAATAAACCTTACGTGAGTAAGGGTCGATCCCACAGAGATTGTTGGTATGAAGCAAGCTATGGTCACCTTGTAAATCTCAGTTAGGCAGATTAAAACTGTTTATGGTTTCAAAAATTATGTAAAAAGAAGAAATAATAAAAGGGATAGAATACTTATGCAGATTCATTGGTGGAAATTTCAGATAAGCGAATGGAGGTACTGTATGGCTCAAGAACGCCTGCTACCCTCCTGCTTCAACTCAATCCTTCTTACTCCTTTCCATGGCAAGCTGTTTATAGGGGTTCACCGTTCGACGATGGCTACTTTCAATCCTCTCAGGAAAATGGTCCTCTGTGGCTGTCACTCGCATGGCTAATCGTCTGGAGGCATCACCTGGCCGAAGGCTACATCCCATCCTCGCAGTGAAAACTACGCTCACGCGCTCTGTCACAACACGGCTAATCACTGGTTGGTTCCCGCGCCTACTGGAATAGAATCCCTTGATTCTTTTACGTTTGTCACTAACGCCCAGCACTTGCGAGTCTGAAGCACGTCACAGACATTGATGAGCGGATAATTTGTACGCTTTTTGGCATTGTTTTTAGTATGTTTTTAGTATCATTTAGTTAGTTTTTATTATATTTTTATTAGTTTTTAGTTAAAATTCACTTTTCTGGACTTTACTATGAGTTTGTGTGTTTTTCTGTGATTTCAGGTATTTTCTGGCTGAAATTGAGGGATCTGAGCAAAAATCTGATCCAGAGACTCAAAAGGACTGCAGATGCTGTTGGATTCTGACCTCCCTGCACTCGAAGTGGATTTTCTTGAGCTACAGAGACCCAATTGGCGCGCTCTCAACGGCGTTGAAAAGTAGACATCCTGGGCTTTCCAGAAATATATGATAGTCCATATTTTGCCCAAGATTTGATGGCCCAAACCGGCGTTCAAAGTCACCTACAGAAATTCCAGCGTTAAACGCCGGAACTGGCACCTAAATGGGAGTTAAACGCCCAAACTGGCACCAAAGCTGGCGTTTAACTCCAAGAAGAGTCTCTACACGAAAATGCTTCATTGCTCAGCCCAAGCACACACCAAGTTGGCCCGGAAGTGGATTTTTATGTCATTTACTCATCTCTGTACACCCTAGGCTACTAGTTTTCTATAAGTAGGACCTTTTTACTATTGTATTAGACATCTTGGTAGCTATCTTTGAGTTTCATGCTATCTTAGATCATTTGGGAGGCTGGCCATTCGGCCATGCCTAGACCTTGTTCTTATGTATTTTCAACGGTGGAGTTTCTACACACCATAGATTAAGGTGTGGAGCTCTGCTGTACCTCGAGTATTAATGCAATTACTATTGTTCTTCTATTCAATTCCGCTTGTTCTTTATCCAAGATATTCATTTGCACTCAATAACTTGATGAATGTGATGATTATGTGACACTCATCATCATTCTCACTCATGAACAAGTGATTGACAACCACTCTGTTCTACAAGCAACAAGGCTCTAGTGTTTATCTCTTGGATTCCTGATACACGATGCATGGTTGATCGCCTGACAACCGAGTGCTCGCCTGACAAACGAGCCAGCCATTCCGTGAGATCAGAGTCTTCGTGGTATAGGCGAGAACTGATGGCGGCATTCAAGAGAATCCGGAAGGTCTAACCTTGTCTGTGGTATTCTGAGTAGGATTCAATGATTGAATGACTGTGACGTGCTTCAAACTCCTAGCAGGCGGGGCGTTAGTGACAGACGCAAAAGAATCGATGGATTTTATTCCGGCCTGACCGAGAACCGACAGCTGATTACCCATGCTGTGACAGAGCATAGGCGACGTTTTCACTGAGAGGATGGGAGGTAGCCACTGACAACGGTGAAACCCTACATGAGCTTGCCATGGAAAGGAGTAAGAAGGATTGGATGAAGACAGTAGGAAAGCAGAGAGACGGAAGGGAAGGCATCTTCATTCGCTTATCTGAAGCTCTCACCAATGATATACATAAGTATCTCTATCTTTATCTTTATGCTTTATTCGTTTATCACTATACCCATTTGAGTCTGCCTGACTGAGATTTACAAGATGACCATAGCTTGCTTCATACCAACAATCTCCGTGGGATCGACCCTTACTCACGTAAGGTATTACTTGGATGACCCAGTACACTTGCTGGTTAGTTGTGCGAAGTTGTGTTTATGCCATGGTATTGAGCACCAAGTTTTTGGATTCATTACCGGGGATTGTTTTGTGTAAAAGTAGTGATCACAATTTCATGCACCAAGTTTTTGGCGCCGTTGCCGGGGATTGTTCTTGTGTATGGACAACTGACGGTTCATCTTGTTGCTTAGATTAGGTATTTTTTTTTTCGAAATTCTTGAAGATGAATTCTAGAGTTTCATGGTGATTTGTTAAAATCTGGCTGGCCGAGAAGCCATGTCTAATCTTATTGGACCGAGGTTTCAACTGATCATCACAATAGCTTGTTGATTTCCATCAATCTTGCTATTGGAGCAATGATCTGCTAAGGCTTGGCTGGCCATTGGCCATGTCTAGTGTTTTGGACCGAAGCTTTCTTTGAAAGCTTGGCTGGCTGTGAAGCCATGTCTAATTCCTGGACCGGAGTCTTAGACTAGCATTGCAATGATTCCTGGAAATTCAAATTGAGAATTCTGAATCCTTTATTTTCTATTTTCATATAATTTTCGAAAAAAGCACAAAAAAAATTTACAAAATCATAAAAACCAAAAATATTTTATGTTTTCTGTTTGAGTCTAGTGTCTAATCTTAAGTTTGGTGTTTTGCATGCCTTGTTTATTTGATCTTGGTTCTATTTTCAAGTCAATAGTACAGGGGACTGAAGATTCAAAACATGCAGCAGAGGAATTACATAGAAAAACTGGGCGTTCAAAACGCCCAGTGAAGAAGGACAGACTGGCGTTTAAACGCCAGCCAGGGTACCTGGTTGGGCGTTTAACGCCCAAAAAGGTAGCATTTTGGGCGTTAAACGCCAGAATGGATACCATTCTGGGCGTTTAACGCCAGGATGGCACAAGGGGGAGGATTTTGTTTTTCAAATCAATTTTTTTTCAAGTTTTCAAAGTTTTTCAAAATCAAATCTTTTTCAAATCATATCTTTTCAATCAAATGTTTTCAAAATCAATTTCTTTCCTTTTTCAAAGATACTTACTAACAATTAATGATTTGATTGAACATTTCAAGTATGTTGCCTTTTCTGTTGAGGAAGGTTTAATGTTTGAATCATATCTTTTCTTGTTAGGCAAGTCATTAATTTTTAAAATCAAATCTTTTTAAAATTGTTTTTAAATCATATCTTCTCAATCACATCTTTTTAAAACCATAACTTTTCAATCATATCTTTTTAACCACATCTTTTTCAAAATAGTTTTCAATCAAATCTTTTTGATTTCTAATTTCAAAATCTTTTTCAAAAATCACTTGATTTCTTTTCCACTTTGAGTTTTCGAAAATTATCAATCAATTTTTCAAAATGTTTTCAAAATCTCTTTGATTAATTTTCGAAAAACTCTCTTCCCCTCTTCTCACATCCTTCTATTTATGGAGTATTACTCCTTCTTAATGCACAATTCGAACTCTATCTAATCAAGTTTGAATTCTTCTACCTCTTTCTTCTATTTTTCTTTTCCTCTGACACATCAAGGAATCTCTATACTGTGACATAGAGGATTCCACATTTTCTTGTTCTCTTCTCTTTCATATGAGCAGGAGCAGAGACAAAGGCATTCTTGTTGAAGCTGACCCTGAACCTGAAAGGACCTTGAAGCGAAAGCTAAGAGAAGCTAAGGCACAACTCTCTGTTGAGGACCTGACCGAATTCTTCAAAGAAGAAGAACCCATGGCAGCCGAAAACAACAACAATGCCAATAATGCAAGGAAGGTGCTGGGTGACTTTACTGCACCTACTCCCGACTTCTATGGGAGAAGCATCTCTATCCCTGCCATTAGAGCAAACAACTTTGAGCTTAAGCCTCAATTAGTTTCTCTAATGCAACAGAATTGCAAGTTCCATGGACTTCCATTGGAGGATCCTCATCAGTTCTTAGCTGAATTCTTGCAAATCTGTGACACTGTCAAGACCAATGGGGTAGACCCTGAGGTCTACAGACTGATGCTATTCCCTTTTGCTGTAAGGGACAGAGCTAGAATATGGTTGGACTCTCAACCTAAAGAAAGCCTGGACTCTTGGGAAAAGCTAGTCAATGCCTTCTTGGCAAAGTTCTTTCCACCTCAAAAATTGAGTAAGCTTAGAGTGGAAGTCCAAACCTTCAGACAGAAGGATGGAGAATCCCTCTATGAAGCTTAGGAAAGATACAAACAATTAATCAGAAAATGTCCCTCTGACAGGCTTTCTGACTGGAGCATCATAGGTATTTTCTATGATGGTCTCTCTGAACTATCCAAGATGTCTTTGGATAGCTCTGCTGGAGGATCTCTTCATCTGAAGAAGACGCCTACAGAAGCTGAAGAGCTCATTGAAATGGTTGCAAATAACCAATTCATGTACATTTCTGAGAGGAATCCTGTGAACAATGGGACAAGTCAGAAGAAAGGAGTTCTTGAGATTGACATTCTGAATGCCATATTGGCTCAGAATAAAATATTGACTCAACAAGTCAATTTGATTTCTCAAAGTCTGTCTGGAATGCAAAGTGCACCAAGCAGTACTAAGGATGCTTCATCTAAGGAAGAAGCCTATGATCCTGAGAACCCTTCAATGGAAGAGGTGAATTACCTAGGAGAACCCTATGGAAACACCTATAATTCTTCATGGAGAAATCACCCAAATTTCTCATGGAAGAATCAAGAGAGACCTCAACAAGGTTTCAACAACAATAATGGTGGAAGAAACAGGTTTAGCAATGGCAAGCCTTTTCCATCATCTTCTCAGCAACAGATAGAGAATTCTAAGCAGAACCCCTCTGACTTAGCAACCATGGTCTCTGATCTAATCAAAACCACTCAAAGTTTCATGACTGAAACAAGGTCCTCCATTAGGAATTTGGAGGCACAAGTGGGACAGCTGAGCAAGAAAGTTACTGAACTCCCTCCAAGTACTCTTCCAAGCAATACAGAAGAAAATCCAAAAGGAGAGTGCAAGGTCATCAACATGGCCGAATTTGGAGAGGAAGAAGAGGCAGTGTACGCCACTGAGGAAGACCTCAATGGGCGTGCACTGACCTCCAATGGGTTCCCTAATGAGGAACCATGGGAATCTGAGGCTCAAAATGAGACCATAGAGATTCCATTGGACTTACTTCTGCCATTCATGAGCTCTGATGAGTATTCTTCCTCTGAAGAGGATGAGTATGTCACTGAAGAGCAAGTTGCTAAATACCTTGGAGCAATCATGAAAGCTAAATGACAAGTTGTTTGGAAATGAGACTTGGGAGGATGAACCTCCTTTGCTCACCAAAGAACTGGATGACTTGTCTAGGCAGAAATTACCTCAAAAGAAACAAGATCCTGGGAAGTTTTCAATACCTTGTACCATAGGCACCATGACCTTCAAGAAGGCTCTGTGTGACTTAGGGTCAAGTGTAAACCTCATGCCTCTCTCTGTAATGGAGAAGCTAGGGATCTTTGAGGTGCAAGCTGCAAGAATCTCATTAGAGATGGCAGACAATTCAAGAAAACAAGCTCATGGACTTGTAGAGAATGTTTTGGTGAAGATTGAAGACCATTACATCCCTACTGATTTCATAGTCCTAGAGACTGGGAAGTGCATGGATGAAACCATCATCCTTGGCAGACCCTTCCTAGCCACAGCAAAGGCTGTGATTGATGTTGATGGAGGTGAACTGATCATTCAAGTGAATGAAGAATCCTTTGTGTTTAAGGATCAAGGATATCCCTCTGTCACCATGGAGAGAAAGCATGAAGAGCTTCTCTCAAATCAGAGACAAGCAGAGCCCCCACAGTCAAACTCTAAGTTTGGTGTTGGGAGGCCACAACCAAACTCTAAGTTTGGTGTTGAACCCCCACATTCAAACTCTAAGTTTGGTGTTGGGAGGTTCCAACATTACTCTGAGTATCTGTGAGGCTCCATGAGAGCCCTCTGTCAAGCTACTGAAATTAAAGAAGCGCTTGTTGGGAGGCTACCCAATGATTATATTTTATATGTTTTCTTTTGTTATTTTATGTTTTTTGTAGGTTGATGATCATGAGAAGTCACAAAATCAATTGAAAAAGCAAAAACAGAATGAAAAACAGGAAGAAAAATAGCACACCCTGGAGGAAGATGTTGCTGGCGTTTAAACGCTAGTGAGGTTAGCAGTTGGGCGTTTAACGCCCAGTCTGGCACCATTCTGGGTGTTTAACGCCAGAAAGGGGCACCAGACTGGCGTTAAACGCCAGAAAAGGGCAAGAACCTGGCGTTAAACGCCAGGAATGGGCACCAGCCCGGCGTTTAACGCCAGAAATGGCTCAAAACGTGATTTTGAATGCCATTTGGTGCAGGGATGACTTTTCCTTGACACCGCAGGATCTGTGGACCCCACAGGATCCCCACCAACCCCACCACTCTCTCTCTCTTCTTCACCCATTCACCAATCACCTCAACACCTCTCTCCCAAAAAACCCCCCACCTATCAAATCCCACTATCATCTTCACTCCTTCATTTTCACACAACCTAAACACTACTTCTTCCCCTTTTGGCCGAACCACAAAGCCATCTCCCTCTCTTCCATTTCTTCTTCTTCTACTCTCTTCTTTCTTCTTTTGCTCGAGGACGAGCAAACCTTTTAAGTTTGGTGTGGTAAAAGCGTTGCTTTTCGTTTTTCCATAACCATTTATGGCATCCAAGGCCGGAGAAACCTCTAGAAAGAGGAAAGGGAAGGCAAAAGCTTTCACCTCCGAGTCATGGGAGATGGAGAGATTCATCTCAAGGGTGCATCAAGACCACTTCTATGAAGTTGTGGCCATGAAGAAGGGTCAACTTTGATCAAAGGTTGGACCAAGTCCTCACAGACATTTGTGAAGAGGGCGCTCAATGGAAGAGAAACTCAAGAGGGAAGCCGGTTCAACTGAGAAGGCATGACCTCAAGCCCATCACTAAGAAAAGGATGGAGCAAACAAGAGACCCCTCTCATCATGAGATCCCTGAGATGCCTCAAGGGATGCACTTTCCTCCACAAAACTATTGGGAGCAAATTAACAACTCCCTAGGAGAATTGAGTTCCAACATGGGACAACTAAGGGTGGAGCATCAAGAACATTCCATCCTCCTCTATGAAATTAGAGAAGATCAAAGAATCATGAGAGAGGAGCAACAAAGACAAGGAAGAGACATTGAGGAGCTCAAGCACTCCATAAGACCTTCAAGAGGAAGAACAAGCCGCCATCACTAAGGTGGACCCGTTCTTTAATCTCCTTGTTCTTTATTTCCTTGTTTTTCGAAATTTCTATGCTTATGTTTATCCATGTTTGTGTCTTATGATCATTAGTGTCTATGCCTTAAAGTTATGAATGTCCTATGAATCCATCACCTTTCTTAAACAAATGTTCTTAATTGAAAAAGATGAGAATTGCATGAATTTTGAATTTTATAACAGTTTAATTATTTTGATGTGGTGGCAACACTTTTGTTCCCTGAATGTATGCTTGAACAGTGCATATGTCTTTTGAATTTGTGGTTCATGAATGTTGGCTCTTGAAAGAATGATGAAAAAGGAGACATGTTACTGAGGATCTGAAAAATCATAAAAATGATTCTTGAAGCAAGAAAAAGCAGTGAATACAAAAAAAAAAGAAAGCAAGCGAAAAAAAAAAGAGAAAAACCGAAAAAAAAAAGAAGAAAAAGAAAGAAAAAGAAAGAAATAAAGTTGTGATCCAAGGCAATAAGAGTGTGCTTAAGAACCCTGGACACCTCTAATTGGGGACTTTAGCAAAGCTTAGTCACAATCTGAAAAGGTTCACCCAATTATGTGTCTGTGGCATGTATGTATCCGGTGGTAATACTGGAAGACAGAGTGCTTTGGGCCACAGCCAAGACTCAATAAGTAGCTGTGTTCAAGAATCATCATACTTAACTAGGAGAATCAATAACACTATCTGGATTCTGAGTTCCTAAAGAAGCCAATCATTCTGAGTTCCAAAGGATAGAGTGAGATGCCAAAACTGTTCAGAGGCAAAAAGCTAAAAGCCCCGCTCATTTAATTAATACTGATCTTCATAGATGTTTTTGGAGTTCATTGCATATTCTCTTCTTTTTATCCTATTTGATCTTCAGTTGCTTGGGGACAAGCAACAATTTAAGTTTGGTGTTGTGATGAGCGGATAATTTGTACGCTTTTTGGCATTGTTTTTAGTATGTTTTTAGTATCATTTAGTTAGTTTTTATTATATTTTTATTAGTTTTTAGTTAAAATTCACTTTTTTGGACTTTACTATGAGTTTGTGTGTTTTTCTGTGATTTCAGGTATTTTCTGGCTGAAATTGAGGGATCTGAGCAAAAATCTGATCCAGAGACTCAAAAGGACTGCAGATGCTGTTGGAATCTGACCTCCCTGCACTCGAAGTGGATTTTCTTGAGCTACAGAAGTCCAATTGGCGCGCTCTCAACGGCGTTGGAAAGTAGACATCTTGGGCTTTCCAGAAATATATGATAGTCCATATTTTGCTTAAGATTTGATGGCCCAAATCGGCGTTCAAAGTCACCTATAGAAATTCCAGCGTTAAACGCCGAAACTGGCACCTAAATGGGAGTTAAACGCCCAAACTGGCACCAAAGCTGGCGTTTAACTCCAAGAAGAGTATCTACACGAAAATGCTTCATTGCTCAGCCCAAGCACACACCAAGTGGGCCCGGAAGTGGATTTTTATGTCATTTACTCATCTCTGTACACCCTAGGCTACTAGTTTTCTATAAGTAGGACCTTTTTACTATTGTATTAGACATCTTGGTAGCTATCTTTGAGTTTCATGCTATCTTAGATCATTTGGGAGGCTGGCCATTCGGCCATGCCTAGACCTTGTTCTTATGTATTTTCAACGGTGGAGTTTCTACACACCATAGATTAAGGTGTGGAGCTCTGCTGTACCTCGAGTATTAATGCAACTACTATTGTTCTTCTATTCAATTCCGCTTGTTCTTTATCCATGATATTCATTTGCACTCAATAACTTGATGAATGTGATGATTATGTGACACTCATCATCATTCTCACTCATGAACAAGTGATTGACAACCACTCTGTTCTACAAGCAACAAGGCTCTAGTGTTTATCTCTTGGATTCCTGATACACGATGCATGGTTGATCGCCTGACAACCGAGTGCTCGCCTGACAAACGAGCCAGCCATTCCGTGAGATCAGAGTCTTCGTGGTATAGGCGAGAACTGATGGCGGCATTCAAGAGAATCCGGAAGGTCTAACCTTGTCTGTGGTATTCTGAGTAGGATTCAATGATTGAATGACTGTGACGTGCTTCAAACTCCTAGCAGGCGGGGCGTTAGTGACAGACGCAAAAGAATCGATGGATTTTATTCCGGCCTGACCGAGAACCGACAGCTAATTACCCATGCTGTGACAGAGCATAGGCGACATTTTCACTGAGAGGATGGGAGGTAGCCACTGACAACGGTGAAACCCTACATGAGCTTGCCATGGAAAGGAGTAAGAAGGATTGGATGAAGACAGTAGGAAAGCAGAGAGACGGAAGGGAAGGCATCTTCATTCGCTTATCTGAAGCTCTCACCAATGATATACATAAGTATCTCTATCTTTATCTTTATGCTTTATTCGTTTATCACTATACCCATTTGAGTCTGCCTGACTGAGATTTACAAGGTGACCATAGCTTGCTTCATACCAACAATCTCCGTGGGATCGACCCTTACTCACGTAAGGTATTACTTGGACGACCCAGTGCACTTGCTGGTTAGTTGTGCGAAGTTGTGTTTATGCCATGGTATTGAGCACCAAGTTTTTGGATTCATTACCGGGGATTGTTTTGTGTAAAAGTAGTGATCACAATTTCGTGCACCAGACATTCATTACCGGAATCCTACTCGGAATACCACAGACAAGGTTAGACTTTCCGGATTCCCAGGATCCTACTCGGAATACCACAGACAAGGTGAGACTTTCCGGATCCTCATAAATGCCACCATCTATCTAGCTTATACCACGAAGATTCTGTTGGGGAATCTAAGAGATACACATTCAAGCTCTGTTGCATGTAGAACGGAAGTGGTTGTCAATCATGTGCGTTCATAAGTGAGAATGATAATGAGGGTCATATAATCATCACATTCATCATGTTCTTGGGTACGAATTAATATCTTGGAATAAGAATAAGAGAGAATTGAATGAAAGAAAATAGAATTGCATTAATACTTGAGGTACAGCAGAGCTCCACACCCTTAATCTATGGTGTGCAGAAACTCCACCGTTGAAAATACATAAGTAAAAGGTTCAGGCATGGCCGAATGGCCAGCCCCCTAAAACGTGATCAATAGTCTCTTAGGATGAAGAATAAAACAAAACTGAGACCAAAGATATCTAATACATTAGTAAATCATCCTATTTATAATAAACTAGCTCCTAGGGTTTACATGAGTAAGTAATTGATGCATAAATCCACTTCCGGGGCCCACTTGGTGTATGCTTGGGCTGAGCTTGATCAATCCACGAGCTGAGTCTCCTCTTGGAGTTGAACTCCGAGTTATGACGTGTTTTGGGCGTTCAACTCCAGATCATGACGTTTTTCTGGCGTTTAACTCCAGACAGCAGCATGTACTTGGCGTTCAACGCCAAGTTACGTCGTCAATTTCCGAATAAAGTATGGACTATTATATATTTCTGGAAAGCCCTGGATGTCTATTTTCCAACGCCGTTGAGAGCGCGCCAATTTGAGTTCTGTAGCTCCAGAAAATCCATTTCGAGTGCAGGGAGGTCAGATTCCAACAGCATCAGCAGTCCTTTTGTCAGCCTTTTTCAGAGTTTTGCTCAAATCCCTCAATTTCAGTCAGAATTTACCTGAAATCACAGAAAAACACACAAACTCATAGTAAATTCCAGAAATATGAATTTAACATAAAAACTAAGGAAAACATCCCTAAAAGTAGCTTGAACTTACTAAAAACTACCTAAAAACAATGCCAAAAAGCGTATAAATTATCCGCTCATCAGCTACTAACTTAAAGCACAAGATACAGTTAAGGTATATCAAAATATAATAGTATAACATCATAAGAACCTAGCCACGGCTCACGGAGTTTAAGTCGGCTAGCCATATACAGATCATACATGAATTCAGATAGTAAAAACAGCTTATACAATTTTGTTCTCTCAAATACAAGCCTCTAGGCAAAACAAAATACAAAAGTGAGAGACATATATAAAATAAACCAAAAGACTCACCTAGGTGGGTTGCGACTTGCATCTGAAAAATACAACAGAAATATGGTATGAGAACCGGAGGTTCTCAGTATGGTAATAGTGCCCAGTGATGTGGATATAAGACCCCGGGATGCCAAAGGCAATCCTAGCTCCATATCCATCACAAGATTCAAACTTAGGGCATAGTAAAACAGATAAGCATAATTATATAAATCTTAACATAACTAAACCGGGTACTATATCTTAGGGGAGTTTCTAATTTAAACAAACACCGCTGTCCCACAGCCTTCACCAGCCTACCCTCCATGTGATCCCATCGCCTCCGCCTTCCGAACCTCCTCAATCCCAGTAGAAAGCACAATTATATACAATGTAAGTAAAACACAAGTGGAAGAATAATAAGCAATTAATTCAAGTAGCAATTAGACATGTTATACAAATAGGCAAACAATCTCAAGTCGACAAAGCATACAAACAGATAGAAAATGCACATGATGAATGTCTGCCCTATTGACAGTGATATCACATTGTCGGTTTAACTGCCAACCCGACACATCTCCATAGAGATGTCGCCCTTCAAAATCATCATATGGGAACCCTCGAGATATAGTGCTCGGATCACTGTCCAAGGTTTTGCGCCTGCACGCTCTATTGATCCGAAGGGATGCGAGCGGGATACTCTTGCCTCAGACCTCACATCTCAACGTAAGCGGGATTAACCACCATCCTTATGCCGCCGCCGCTACCTCGATAGGCAGGATTAACCACCGTCCCTGTCGGGCACATAACGTCTCATAATCTTAGTACAAATCAGTATTTCAGTGGTTTTCAGAAAACATTTTCAGTTTACATGGATCCATCATCTCATTCAGAGTCCTCGACTCATCTCAACCTCTGTCAATTCATATTTCAGTTTCCCAACATCAACAGTTCATCATTCCTCATCTCATATATTAATCATACCTCATATAATGTCAAACCATCCTCAGTACACCTGAAACCTAATCCTCCGTTTTCTAAATTTTCCAAATAATATCATTTAAAGCCCTTAGACTCTCTCCCATGTTTCCAATATCCAAAAATAGGCCCAAAAGTCTAAAAATGGTGTTATAGAAGCTTACAACCTCGTCAGGAAGGTGAAACAAGTGGATGTCTACTTTCCAACGCCGTTGAGAGCGCGCCAATTGGAGTTCTGTAGCTCCAGAAAATCCATTTCGAGTGCAGGGAGGTCAGATTCCAACAGCATCAGCAGTCCTTTTGTCAGCCTTTTTCAGAGTTTTGCTCAAATCCCTCAATTTCAGTCAGAATTTACCTGAAATCACAGAAAAACACACAAACTCATAGTAAATTCCAGAAATATGAATTTAACATAAAAACTAAGGAAAACATCCCTAAAAGTAGCTTGAACTTACTAAAAACTACCTAAAAACAATGCCAAAAAGCGTATAAATTATTCGCTCATCAGCTACTAACTTAAAGCACAAGATACAGTTAAGGTATATCAAAATATAATAGTATAACATCATAAGAACCTAGCCACGGCTCACGGAGTTTAAGTCGGCTAGCCATATACAGATCATACATGAATTCAGATAGTAAAAACAGCTTATACAATTTTGTTCTCTCAAATACAAGCCTCTAGGCAAAACAAAATACAAAAGTGAGAGACATATATAAAATAAACCAAAAGACTCACCTAGGTGGGTTGCGACTTGCATCTGAAAAATACAACAGAAATATGGTATGAGAACCGGAGGTTCTCAGTATGGTAATAGTGCCCAGTGATGTGGATATAAGACCCCGGGATGCCAAAGGCAATCCTAGCTCCATATCCATCACAAGATTCGAACTTAGGGCATAGTAAAACAGATAAGCATAATTATATAAATCTTAACATAACTAAACCGGGTACTATATCTTAGGGGAGTTTCTAATTTAAACAAACACCGCTGTCCCACAGCCTTCACCAGCCTACCCTCCATGTGATCCCATCGCCTCCGCCTTCCGAACCTCCTCAATCCCAGTAGAAAGCACAATTATATACAATGTAAGTAAAACACAAGTGGAAGAATAATAAGCAATTAATTCAAGTAGCAATTAGACATGTTATACAAATAGGCAAACAATCTCAAGTCGACAAAGCATACAAACAGATAGAAAATGCACATGATGAATGTCTGCCCTATTGACAGTGATATCACATTGTCGGTTTAACTGCCAACCCGACACATCTCCATAGAGATGTCGCCCTTCAAAATCATCATATGGGAACCCTCGAGATATAGTGCTCGGATCACTGTCCAGGGTTTTGCACCTGCACGCTCTATAGATCCGAAGGGATGCGAGCGGGATACTCTTGCCTCAGACCTCACATCTCAACGTAAGCGGGATTAACCACCATCCTTATGCCGCCGCCGCTACCTCGATAGGCAGGATTAACCACCGTCCCTGTCGGGCACATAACGTCTCATAATCTTAGTACAAATCAGTATTTCAGTGGTTTTCAGAAAACATTTTCAGTTTACATGGATCCATCATCTCATTCAGAGTCCTCGACTCATCTCAACCTCTGTCAATTCATATTTCAGTTTCCCAACATCAACAGTTCATCATTCCTCATCTCATATATTAATCATACCTCATATAATGTCAAACCATCCTCAGTACACCTGAAACCTAATCCTCCGTTTTCTAAATTTTCCAAATAATATCATTTAAAGCCCTTAGATTCTCTCCCATGTTTCCAATATCCAAAAATAGGCCCAAAAGTCTAAAAATGGTGTTATAGAAGCTTACAACCTCGTCGGGAAGGTGAAACAAGTGGATGTCTACTTTCCAACGCCGTTGAGAGCGCGCCAATTGGAGTTCTGTAGCTCCAGAAAATCCATTTCGAGTGCAGGGAGGTCAGATTCCAACAGCATCAGCAGTCCTTTTGTCAGCCTTTTTCAGAGTTTTGCTCAAATCCCTCAATTTCAGTCAGAATTTACCTGAAATCACAGAAAAACACACAAACTCGTAGTAAAGTCCAGAAATGTGAATTTAACATAAAAACTAAGGAAAACATCCCTAAAAGTAGCTTGAACTTACTAAAAACTACCTAAAAACAATGCCAAAAAGCGTATAAATTATCCGCTCATCACAACACCAAACTTAAATTGTTGCTTGTCCCCAAGCAACTGAAAATCAAATAGGATAAAAAGAAGAGAATATACTATAAATTCCAGAATATCAATGAATATTAATTATAATTAGATGAGCGGGACTTGTAGCTTTTTGCTTCTGAATAGTTTTGGCATCTCACTTTTTCCTTTGAAGTTTAGAATGAGTGGCTTCTCTAGGAACTTAGAATTTCGGATAGTGTTATTGACTTTCCTAGTTAAGCATGTTGATTCTTGAACACAACTACTTATGAGTCTTGGCTGTGGCCCTAAGCACTTTGTTTTCCAGTATTACCACCAGATACATAAATGCCACAGACACATAACTGGGTGAACCTTTTCAGATTGTGACTCAGCTTTGCTAGAGTCCCCAGTTAGTGGTGTCCAGAGCTCTTAAGCACACTCTTTTGCCTTTGGATCACGACTTTAACCACTTGGTCTCAAGCTTTTCACTTGGACCTTCATGACACAAGCACATGGTTAGGGACAGCTTGGTTTAGCCGCTTAGGCCTGGATTTTATTTCCTTGGGCCCTCCTATCCATTGATGCTCAAAGCCTTGGATCCTTTTTACCCTTGCCTTTTGGTTTTAAGGGCTATTGGCTTTTTCTATTGCTCCTTCTTTTTCTATATATTTTTTTTTCGCCATTTTTTTTCACTGCTTTTTCTTGCTTCAAGAATCAATTTCATGATTTTTTAGATCATCAATAACATTTCTCTTTGTTCATCATTCTTTCAAGAGCCAACAATTTTAACATTCATAAACAACAAGATCAAAAGACATATGCACTGTTCAAGCATTCATTCAGAAAACAAAAAGTATTGTCACCACATCAATATAATTAAATTAAATTCAAGGATAAATTCGAAATTCATGTACTTCTTGTTCTTTTGAATTAAAACATTTTTCTTTTTAAGAGAGGTGAAGGATTAATGGATTTTATTCGTAGCTTTAAGGCATGGTTACATACTAATGATCATGAAATAAAGACACAAAAACATAGATAACACAATACTAAAAACCGAAAACAGAAAGAAATAAAGAACAAGGAATGAATCCACCTCTAGTGGCGTCTTCTTCTTGAAGGACCAATGATGTTCTTTAGCTCTTCTATGTCCCTTCCTTACCTTTGTTGCTCCTCCCTCATTGCTCTTTGACCTTCTCTTATTTCTTGGAGAATGATGGAGTGCTCATGATGTTCCACCCTTAATTGTTCCATATTGTGACTCAAACCTTCTAAAGAAGTGTTGAGTTGCTCCCAATAGTTGTTTGGAGGAAAGTGCATCCCTTGAGGCATCTCAGGGATTTCTTGATGATGAACTTCCTCATGCACCTCTTGAAAACCGTGAGGAGCTTCTTTTGCTTGCTCCATCCTTTTCTTGGTGATGGGCTTGTCTTCTTCAATGGAGACATCTCCTTCTATGATAACTCCAGCTGAGTAACATAGATGGCAAATAAGGTGAGGAAAAGCTAGCCGTGCCATAGGTGAGGGCTTGTCGGCTATTTTGTAGATTTCATTGGAGATGACCTCATGAACTTCTACTTCCTCTCCAATCATGATGCCATGAATCATGATGGCCCGATCCACAGTAACTTCAGATCAGTTGCTAGTAGGAATGATGGAGCGTTGAATGAACTCCAACCATCCTCTAGCTATAGGCTTGAGGTCCAGTCTTCTAGTTGGACTGGCTTGCTTTGGAGTCTCTCTTCCATTGAGCTCCTTCCATACAAATGTCCATAAGGACTTGGTCCAACCTTTGATCAAAGTTGACCCTTCTAGTGTAGGGGCGTTCTTCACCTTGCATCATAGGCAAGTGGAATGCCAACCTTACATTTTCCGGACTGAAATCCAAGTATTTCCCCCTAACCATTGTGAGATAATTCTTTGGACTTGGGTTCATACCTTGGTCATGGTTCCTAGTGATCCATGCATTGGCATAGAACTCTTGAACCATTAAGATTCCGACTTGTTGCATGGGGTTGGTTAAGACTTCCCAACCTCTTCTTCGGACTTCATGTCGGATCTCCGGATACTCATTTTTCTTGAGCTTGAAAGGGACCTCAGGGATCACCTTCTTCTTTGCCACAACATCATAGAAGTGGTCTTGATGGCTCTTGGAGATGAATCTTTCCATCTCCCATGACTCGGAGGTGGAAGCTTTTGCCTTTCCTTTTCCTTTTCTAGAGGATACTCTGGCCTTAGGTGCCATTGGTAATGGAAAAACAAAAAAAGCTTATGCTTTTACCACACCAAACTCGCCCTCGAGCAATAAAAGAAAGAAGAAGAAGAAGAAGAAGAAGAAAATATGGTAGTGAGGGAGAGAGGTAGGTTCGGCTTAGGGGAAGAAGGAGGGGTTGTGTTGTGTGAAAATGAAGTAGAATGGAAGGGTATTTATAGGGAAAGGGGGGGAGGTATTTTCGGCCATTTGGGTGGGAATGGGAGGGAAATTGGTTTGAATTTTTGAAGGTAGGTGGGGTTTATGGGGAAGAGTGGGCGGATGTGAGTGGTGAATGGGTTAATTGGGAAGAGGAATTGAGGTGATTGGTGAAAGGTGTTGGGAAGTGTAACATGGGGAAGAGTGAATTTGGATTAGGAGAGTGTGATTAGGATTAAAAGGTAAGGTGGGAATATGTTAGGTGGGGATCCTGTGGGGTCCACAGATCCTGAGATGTCAAGGAATTCCATCCCTGCACCAAATAGGCATGTAAAAATGCCTTCGTGCATCATTCTGGCGTTTAAACGCCCATTGGTGCACATTCTGGGCGTTCAACGCCCATGTAAAGCATGTTTCTGGCGTTGAACGCCAGTTTCATGCTTGTTACTGGCGTTCAGCGCCAGTTTTTCCTCTCTGGGCACATTCCTGGCGTTCAGCGCCAGAATGTTGCTTGTTTCTGGCGTTCAGCGCCAGAATGGTGCTCTGTTCTGGCGTTGAACGCCAGCTAGATGCATCTTACTGGCGTTGAACGCCAGTCTGTGCGTCCTCCAGGGTGAAAATTTTTTCTTCTGCTGTTTTTGATTCTGTTTTTAATTTTTATGATTTTTTTCGTGACTCCTCATGATCATGTACCTAATAAAACACAAAATAACAATAAAATAGAATAAAATAAAATAAGATAAATAAAATTGGGTTGCCTCCCAACAAGCGCTTCTTTAATGTCAATAGCTTGACAGTGGCTCTCATGGAGCCACAAGGTGAGCAGGTCAATGTTGTATAGTTGTCCACACCAAACTTAGAGTTTGGATATGGGATCTTAACACCAAACTTAGAGTTTGGTTGTGGCCTCACAACACCAAACTTAGAGTTTGACTGTGAAGGCTCTTCTTGACTCTGAACTGAGAGAAGCTCTTCATGCTTACTCTCTTCTGTCACAGAGGGATGGCCATGTGCCTTAAACACAAGGTATTCCCCATTCAATTGAAGGACTAATTCGCCTCTGTTGACATCTATCACAGCTCCTGCTGTGGCTAGGAAAGGTCTTCCAAGGATGATGCAATCATCTTCTTCCTTCCTAGTGTCTAGGATTATGAAAACAGCAGGGATGTAAAGGCCTTCAACCTTTACTAACACGTCCTCTACTATTTCATAAGCTTGTCTCAATGACTTGTCTGCCAGTTGTAATGAGAACAAGGCAGGTTGTACCTCAATGATCCCCAGCTTCTCCATTACAAAGAGTGGCATTAGATTTATCCCTGACCCCAGATCACACAGAGCCTTTTCAAAGATCATGGTGCCTATGGTACAGGGTATTAAGAACTTGCCAGGATCTTGTTTCTTTGAGGTAGAATTTTCTGAATCCAAGTATCCAGTTCATTAATGAGCAAGGAGGTTCACTTTCCAAAGTCTCATTACCAAATAACTGGCATTCAGCTTCATGATAGCTCCTAAGTATTGAGCAACTTGCTCTCCAGTCACATCTTCATCCTCTCAGAGGAAGAATAGTCTTCAGAGCTCATGAATGGCAGAAGGAGATCAATGGAATCTCTATGGTCTCTGTATGAGCCTCAGATTCCTTTGGGATCCTTAATAGGAACTCCTTCTGCTTGAGGGACGTCCCAGGAGGTCTTCCTCACTAGGATTTTCGTCCTCCTCCTCCCTTGTGCATTCGGCCATATTGACTATGTCAATGGCCTTGCACTCTCCTTTTGGATTCTCTTCTGTATTGCTTGGGAGAATACTGGGAGGAGTTTCAATGACTTTCTTACTCAGCTGGCCCACTTGTGCCTCTAGATTTCTAATGGATGATCTTGTTTCACTCATGAAACTGAAAGTGGCCTTTGACAGATCAGAGACTATATTGGCTAAATTAGAAGTGTTTTGTTCAGAATTCTCTGTCTGTTGCTGAGAAGATGATGGATATGGCTTGCTATTGCCCAGCCTATTACGTCCACCATTTAAAGCCTTGTTGAGGCTTTTGTTGATCCTTCCATGAGAAATTTGGATGATTTTCTCCATGATGAGTTATAGGTGTTTCCATAAGGTTCACCCATGTAATTAACCTCTGCCATGGCAGGGTTCTCAGATCATAAGCTTCTTCAGAAGCTGCCTCTCAGTACTGTTGGTGCATGTTGCAATGTTGGATGCATGTTGCAATCCATTCAGATTTTGAGAGATCATGTTGACCTGTTGAGTCAACACTTTGTTCTGAGCCAATATGGCATTCATAGTATCAATTTCAAGAACTCCTTTCTTCTGAGATATCCCATTGTTCACGGAATTCCTCTCAGAAGTGTACATGAACTGGTTATTTGCAACCATGTCAATGAGCTCTTGAGCCTCTTCAGGCGTTTCTTCAGGTGAATAGATCCACCTGCAGAATGGTCCAATGACATTTTCGAAAATTCAGAGAGACCATAATAGAATATATCTAAAATGGTCCATTCTGAAAACATGTCAGATGGACATCTTTGGTCAGCTGCTTGTATCTTTCCCAAGCTTCATAGAGGGATTCACCATTTTTGTTTGAAGGTTTGAACATCCACTCTCAGCTTGCTCAGCTTTTGAGGAGGAAAGAATTTATCTAAGAATGCAGTGACAAGCTTATCCCATGAGTCCAGGCTATCCTTGGGTTGTGAATCCAACCATACTCTAGCTCTGTCTCTTACAGCAAAAGGGAAAAGCATGAGTCTGTAGATATCAGGATCAACTCCATTCGTCTTTACAGTCTCACAGATCTGCAAGAACTCAGTTAAAAACTAATAAGGATCTTCAGATGGAAGTCCATAAAACTTGCAGTTTTGTTGCATTAAAGCAACTAGTTGAGGCTTAAGCTCAAAGTTATTGGCTCCAATGGCAGGAATGGAGATGCTTCTTCCATCAAACTTGGATGTTGGCTTTGTGAAGTCACCAAGCATTCTCCTTGCATTATTATTATTTTCGGCTGCCATCTCCTTCTCTTGTTCGAAAATTTCTGAAAGGTTGTTTCTGGATTGTTGTAATTTAGCTTCTCTTAATTTTCTCTTCAGAGTCCGTTCAGGTTCTGGATCAATTTCAACAAGAGTGCCTTTATCCTTGTTCCTGCTCATATGAAAGAGAAGAAAATAAGAAAAGAAAGAGGAATCCTCTATGTCACAGTATAGAGATTCCTTTATGTTAGTAGAAAAAGAAAGTGGTAGAAGAATGAAGAAGGAGATTCGGTTTTTTTGGATGAACAGAGGTGAAGAGAAGTGTTAGTAATTAAATAATTAAATAGAAGAAGAAAAGAGGAGGGAAATTTCGAAAAAAAATTTAAAAAGAGGTTAGTAATTTTCGAAAATTAGAAGTAAAATGTAATTAAAATTTAAAACATGAAACAATTAATTAATTAAAAAGAACTTTTGAAAAAGGGGTGAGATATTTTCGAAAATTAGAGAGGGAAAAGTAGTTAGGTGGTTTTGAAAAAGATAAGAAACAAACAAAAAGTTAGTTAGTTGATTGAAAAAGATTTGAAATCAAATTTGAAAAAGATAAAAAGATAATAAGTTAGATAAAGATTTTTTTGAAATCAAATTTTGAAAAAGATAAAATTTTTGAAAAAGATCAAAATAAAAGATAAAAAGATTTAATTTAAAAATTTTGAAATTATTTACTTCACTAACAAGAAACTACAAGATAAGATTCTAGAACTTAAAGATTGAACCTTTCTTAACAAGAAAGTAACAAACTTCAAATTTTTGAACCAATCACATTAATTATTAGTGAATTTTCGAAAATATGATGTAAAGATAAGGAAAAGATTTTGAAAATAATTTGAAAAATGTTTTTGAAATTTTCAAAAAATAGAAAAAATGAAAAAGATATGATTTTTGAAAAAGATTTTGAAAAGATAAGAGTTTTAAAATTGAAATTTTGACTTGACTTGTAAGAAACAACTAATTTTGAAAATTTTTGACCAAGTCAACCCAAAATTTCGAAAATTTGGAGGGAAATAAGGAAAATATATTTTTTTTTTGATTTTCGAATTTTTAATTATGAGAGAGAAAAACAACAAAAATACTCAATGCATGAAATTTTTAAATCAAAACAATGAATGCATGCAAGAATGCTATGAATGTCAAGATGAACACCAAGAACACTTTGAAGATCATGATGAACATCAAGAACATATTTTTGAAAAATTTTTTTGATGCAAAGAAAATATGCAAGACACCAAACTTAGAAATTTTTTTTAATGCTTGGAAAATATGAATGCAAAGATGCACATAAAAAACAAGAAAAGACACAAAACAAGAAAACATCAAGATCAAACAAGAAGACTTACCAAGAACATCTTGAAGATCATGAAGAACACTATGAATGCATGGGATTTTCGAAAAAATGCAAGAAAAATTTTTAAAGCATGCAATTGACACCAAACTTAAAAATTGACTCAAGACTCAAACAAGAAACACAAAATAATTTTTTTATTTTTATGATTTTATGAATTTTTTTTGAATTTTTATTAATTTTTTTGAAAATAAAGTTTAGAAAAACGAGAAATAAAAGAAAAATTTTGAAAAAGATTTTTGAAAAGAAAATTACCTAATCTTGAGCAACAAGATGAACCGTCAGTTGTCCATACTCGAACAATCCCCGGCAACGGCGCCAAAAACTTGGTGGACGAAATTGTGATCCTTAATTGATGATTCTTTGGCATGTGCCAAAAAGAAATCTAACTCAGCACTTTCTTTTCACAACTCCGTTCAACTAACCAGCAAGTGTACTGGGTCGTCCAAGTAATAAACCTTACGTGAGTAAGGGTCGATCCCACAGAGATTGTTGGTATGAAGCAAGCTATGGTCACCTTGTAAATCTCAGTTAGGCAGATTAAAACTGTTTATGGTTTCGAAAATTATGTAAAAAGAAGAAATAATAAAAGGGATAGAATACTTATGCAGATTCATTGGTGGGAATTTCAGATAAGCGAATGGAGGTACTGTATGGCTTAAGAACGCCTGCTACCCTCCTGCTTCAACTCAATCCTTCTTACTCCTTTCCATGGCAAGCTGTTTATAGGGGTTCACCGTTCGACGATGGCTACTTTCAATCCTCTCGGGAAAATGGTCCTCTGCGGCTGTCACTCGCATGGCTAATCGTCTGGAGGCATCACCTGGCCGAAGGCTACATCCCATCCTCGCAGTGAAAACTACGCTCACGCGCTCTGTCACAGCACGGCTAATCACTGGTTGGTTCCCGCGCCTACTGGAATAGAATCCCTTGATTCTTTTGCGTTTGTCACTAACGCCCAGCACTTGCGAGTCTGAAGCACGTCACAGTCATTCATTACCGGAATCCTACTCGGAATACCACAGACAAGGTTAGACTTTCCGGATTCCCAGGATCCTACTCGGAATACCACAGACAAGGTGAGACTTTCCGGATCCTCATAAATGCCGCCATCTATCTAGCTTATACCACGAAGATTCTGTTGGGGAATCTAAGAGATACACATTCAAGCTCTGTTGCATGTAGAACAGAAGTGGTTGTCAATCACGTGCGTTCATAAGTGAGAATGATAATGAGGGTCATATAATCATCACATTCATCATGTTCTTGGGTACGAATGAATATCTTGGAATAAGAATAAGAGAGAATTGAATGAAAGAAAATAGAATTGCATTAATACTTGAGGTACAGCAGAGCTCTACACCCTTAATCTATGGTGTGCAGAAACTCCACCGTTGAAAATACATAAGTAAAAGGTTCAGGCATGGCCGAATGGCCAGCCCCCTAAAACGTGATCAATAGTCTCTTAGGATGAAGAATAAAACAAAACTGAGACCAAAGATATCTAATACATTAGTAAATCATCCTATTTATAATAAACTAGCTCCTAGGGTTTACATGAGTAAGTAATTGATGCATAAATCCACTTCTGGGACCCACTTGGTGTATGCTTGGGCTGAGCTTGATCAATCCACGAGCTGAGTCTCCTCTTGGAGTTGAACTCCAAGTTATGACGTGTTTTGGGCATTCAACTCCGGATCATGACGTTTTTCTGGCGTTTAACTCCAGACAGCAGCATGAACTTGGCGTTCAACGCCAAGTTACGTCGTTGAGAGCGCGCCAATTGGAGTTCTGTAGCTCCAGAAAATCCATTTCGAGTGCAGGGAGGTCAGATTCCAACAGCATCAGCAGTCCTTTTGTCAGCCTTTTTCAGAGTTTTGCTCAAATCCCTCAATTTCAGTCAGAATTTACCTGAAATCACAGAAAAACACAAACTCATAGTAAAGTAGTAAAGTCCAGAAATGTGAATTTAACATAAAAACTAAGGAAAACATCCCTAAAAGTAGCTTGAACTTACTAAAAACTACCTAAAAACAATGCCAAAAAGCGTATAAATTATCCGCTCATCAGCTACTAACTTAAAGCACAAGATACAGTTAAGGTATATCAAATATAATAGTATAACATCATAAGAAACCTAGCCACGGCTCACGGAGTTTAAGTCGGCTAGCCATATACAGATCATACATGAATTCAGATAGTAAAACAGCTTATACAATTTTGTTCTCTCAAATACAAGCCTCTGCAAAACAAAATACAAAGTGAGAGACATATATAAAAAAACCAAAAGACTCACCTAGGTGGGTTGCGACTTGCATTTGAAAAACAACAGAAATATGGTATGAGAACCGAGGTTCTCAGTATGGTAATAGTGCCCAGTGATGTGGATATA
The DNA here is from genome assembly GCF_014773155.1 of Arachis stenosperma. NCBI lineage: Eukaryota > Viridiplantae > Streptophyta > Magnoliopsida > Fabales > Fabaceae > Arachis > Arachis stenosperma. Next base: position 136,029,699 of record NC_080385.1, read on the forward strand.
AGACCCCGGGATGCCAAAGGCAATCCTAGCTCCATATCATCACAGATTCAACTTAGGGCATAGTAAAACAGATAAGCATAATTATATAAATCTTAACATAACTAAACCGGGTACTATATCTTAGGGGAGTTTCTAATTTAAACGAACACCGCTGTCCCACAGCCTTCACCAGCCTACCCTCCATGTGATCCCATCGCCTCCGCCTTCCGAACCTTCTCAATCCCAGTAGAAAGCACAATTATATACAATGTAAGTAAAACACAAGTGGAAGAATAATAAGCAATTAATTCAAGTAGCAATTAGACATGTTATACAAATAGGCAAACAATCTCAAGTCGACAAAGCATACAAACAGATAGAAAATGCACATGATGAATGTCTGCCCTATTGACTGTGATATCACATTGTCGGTTTAACTGCCAACCCGACACATCTCCATAGAGATGTCGCCCTTCAAAATTATCATATGGGAACCCTCGAGATATAGTGCTCGGATCACTGTCCAGGGTTTTGCGCCTGCACGCTCTATAGATCCGAAGGGATGCGAGCGGGATACTCTTGCCTCAGACCTCACATCTCAACGTAAGCGGGATTAACCACCATCCTTATGCCGCCGCCGCTACCTCGATAGGCAGGATTAACCACCGTCCCTATCGGGCACATAACGTCTCATAATCTTAGTACAAATCAGTATTTCAGTGGTTTTCAGAAAACATTTTTAGTTTACATGGATCCATCATCTCATTCAGAGTCCTCGACTCATCTCAACCTCTGTCAATTCATATTTCAGTTTCCCAACATTAACAGTTCATCATTCCTCATCTCATATATTAATCATACCTCATATAATGTCAAACCATCCTCAGTACACCTGAAACCTAATCCTCCATTTTCTAAATTTTCCAAATAATATCATTTAAAGCCCTTAGATTCTCTCCCATGTTTCCAATATCCAAAAATAGGCCCAAAAGTCTAAAAATGGTGTTATAGAAGCTTACAACCTCGTCGGGAAGGTGAAACAGTTGAAAACAAAGTAAAATTTGAGAAACAGGGCGTGTGCGTCCGCACAGGGGTGTGCGTGCGCACGCCCAGGAAGATTTTTAAAAGTGTGTGTACGCACAGAGGTGTGCGTATGCACAGGTATGAAAATTCACATGCCTGTTTACTCGCACAAGCTGTGCTAGCATTGAAAACAGACGGCCCTTCCCGACTTGTGCATGCGCACAGGGGTGTGCGTACGCACAGGTCGCAATTCTTCATTGATGTGCCTGCGCACAAGCTGTGCTAGCACTGCAAACAGCATGCCCTTCCCTGCCTGTGCGTGCGCACAGGTTTATAATTATGCAGGATTGTGCGTGCACACAAAGCTGTGCGTGCGCACATATCAGAAATCATAAAATTATGCAACTTTGTAAAATTTCAAATTTTTAACACCAACTTTGAATGATCATAACTTCCTCTACGAAATTCCAAATCTTTCAAACTTTATATCGTTTCGAAGAGTTTTCAATAAAAATTAATTTTAAACTAATTTCAATCGATTTTGAAAACTGTGACAAAAGTTATGACCAGACAAAGTTCACCAAAAACCCAATTTTACCAAACTTCACAATTTCCTCAATTTCTTACCATACACCTTTCAAACCATACCAAACCATTCAAAACTCTACTTTTCATCAAAATTAACCTTTGTATCATATTACATTCAATCATACCACATTTTCTTTCACATTTCATTATCCACAACTTCAATTATCACATATATAACATATCCACCAATCATTATCATATCATCATCAATTCTCATTATCAACCCAACCATGATTCAAATCAATACTTGACAATACCCATTCATCCATATCCATCACATCTTGACTTCATCATTTAACCACAACAACAATATCAAATTGTTATACTTCATCAACACAAACAATCATCAACAACATAAAATTTACAAACCTATCCTATGGGTCACTAGCCTATGTGTCCATGAATATTATATACTACATAGAAGAAACCGAAACCATACATTGGCTGATTCCCTATATGCACTAAAACCCAAAATGAGCACAAGCAAGCTATCAACTTCAAACCAAGCTTTCAATTCCACTTCAACAAGCACCAATATGTTCCAATAGCTCCCAATTTCACAATAATCAAGCTATATACATATAAATCACCACAAATCAACTTAGGGTTCAATATAAACATAATCTCATAAGGGTTTAATGTCTCTTACCTTTTCCAACTATTTTGATAGCCAAAATTCAATGCTAAGCAAGGATTAAAGCAAACCTAAACATCCAAAATCACAAAACTCATTTAACCCAAAGTCCTAATAAACCCAAAATTTTAGGGAGAGAAACTAAGAGGGATTTGAGCTTTTCTTACCAGTTTCTTATATGGATTTTGTAGAGCTCTTCACAAGGAACACGTAGCCACTGACGGCATGCAAATCGGAGCACCATAGCTTGAGATATCACAAAGAGAAGAGATGTGTGAATAGTGTTCCCTTCTTCCTCTCGTTCCCTCTTTCAAATCTGAAGTGTGTGTGTTTATGAGGTGAGGGTTCATTAAATGAACCTTATATATGTTGGGCTTGGGCCCAACTTGGGCCCCGACAAACCCATTAGTGTTTTTAGCCCGTTTGGCCCAACTTCGAGCTAAACCTTTAAAATTAACTCCCAGTTTTCCATTTCTAATATTTTTCTAAGGTTTTTGACTGTTTCCACTTTTTCTCGTGCGGTACCGGGCAGACTTGAACTGGTTCAATTGCCGGTTCGCAATTTTTCACGGTTTTTCACAAAAAATACATTTTCTGACTCAAAAAGACCCACTGAGTCCAAAAATCACCTTTAAATCCTCTAATTCTCTCTCTAAATTTTTGGAATCAAATTTGGGCAATTAATTACTTAATTAACCGGTTGATTAGTTGCGGTTCTTACATTCTCCCCACCGAATAAGAAATTTCACCCTCAAAATTTGAATTACCTGAGAAGAGCTCGGGGTAGTCCTTTCACATTTCGGACTCCAACTCCCAAGTATGCTCCTCAACTCCTGCTCGCTCCCAAGCAAATTTAACCAATGAGACTTCCTTTCCTCGTAGCTTCTTTACACTAGTGCCGTCGATTCTCACTGGCGTCACTTGGAAAGTCAAGTTCTCCTTTAACTGGACCAATTTAAGCTCTAATACATGAGCCGCATCTGATGTGTACTTATGGAGTTGTGACATGTGGAATACATCATGCAAGTTAGACAGATGAGGTGGCAGAACTACTTGATACGCCACCGGCCCGAATCGCCTCAGAATCTCAAAGAGTCCAATGAACCTCAGATTCAACTTCTTGGTCTTGATCGCTTTTCCGATCCCAGTTGTCGGTGTAACCCTTAAAAATACATGTTCTCCCACTTCGAACTCTAATGGTTTCCTTCTCCGATCCGCATAACTCTTTTGTCGACTCTGAGTAGTTAGAATCCTTGCACGAATCTTTTTAATGTTCTCAGTAGTCTCCGTTATCAAATCAGGACCCAAAACGCTTGCTTCACTGGATTCATACCAATAAAATCCATCGTTATTCCTTCCCACTTCCACTGAGGGATCTCAAGTGGCTGTAACATCCCCGACGGCTTCTGATGCTCTATCTTTACCTTCTGACACGTCAGGCACTTGGATACTACTGTAGCTACATCTCCTTTCATCCCAAGCCACTAGAACATCTTCTTTAAGTCATAATACATCTTCCTTCTTCCAGGATGAATAGAAAACCCACTGTTATGAGCTTCCGACAACAAATTCTGTCTCAAACTTCCAACATCCAGTACACAAATTCTCCCTTTATATCTCTACAACCCTTCATCATCCTTAGTGAATTCTTCATGCCTCTTCTCACCAACTGGTGGAAAATATTGCTGAAGCTTCTGCTCAATGGCACACCATGCAACCTTCTATCTCCTTGATATACAATCTTGCTAACTCCTCCATAGAGTAGTTTACTCGAATAGGTAGAAAATGAGCGGATTTGGTTAAGCGATCCACGATCACCCAAACTGCATCAAATCACGGCCTAGTCCTCGGCAAACCGGTCACAAAATCCATCGCGATTCCTTCCCACTTCCACTGAGGGATCTCAAGTGGCTGTAACATCCCCGACGGCTTCTGATGCTCTATCTTTACCTTCTGACACGTCAGGCACTTGGATACTACTGTAGCTACATCTCCTTTCATCCCAAGCCACCAGAACATATTCTTTAAGTTATAATACATCTTTGTGCTTCCGGGATGAATAGAAACCCACTGTTGTGAGCTTCCGACAACAAATTCTATCTCAAACTTCCAACATCCAGTACACAAATTCTCCCCTTATATCTCCACAACCCTTCATCATCCTTAGTGAATTCTTCACGCTTCTTCTCACCAACTGGTGGAAACTATTGCTGAAGCTTATGCTCAACGGCACACCATGCAACCTTCTATCTCCTTGATATAAAATCTTGCTAACTCCTCCATAGAGTAGTTTACTCGAATAGGCAGAAAATGAGCATATTTGGTTAAGCGATCCACGATCACCCAAACCGCATCAAATCCCGACCTAGTCCTCGGTAAACCGGTCGCAAAATCCATCGCGATTCCTTTCCACTTCCACTGAGGGATCTCAAGTGGCTGTAACATCCCCGGCGGCTTCTGATGCTCTATCTTTACCTTCTGACACGTCAGGCACTTGGATACTACTATAGCTACATCTTCTTTCATCCCAAGCCACCAGAACATCTTCTTTAAGTCATAATACATCTTCGTGCTTCCAGGATGAATAGAAAACCCACTGTTGTGAGCTTTCGACAACAAATTCTGTCTCAAACTTCTAACATCCAGTACACAAATTCTCCCCTTATATCTCCACAGCCCTTCATCATCCTTAGTGAATTCTTCACGCCTCTTCTCACCAACTGGTGGAAACTATTGCTGAAGCTTCTGCTCATCTTGCTGAGTCCTTTGTTTTTCTGATTTAAATGTGCTTGAGACCTGTAACTGGTTCAAACAAGCTCTTCTGGCAACTTTACCAATATCCAGCTTAAGATCCACAAACTTATCTACTAGCTCCTCTTCCTTAATCCTCATCCAAGCTATTGTTAAGGAATTCCGACTCAAAGAGTCTGCTATCACATTTGCCTTTCCAGGGTGATGACTCAACTCGAAATCATAATCTTTAAGCAACTCCATCCACCTTCTCTGGCGCATATTAAGCTCCTTCTGATCAAAGATGTACCTGAGACTCTTATGATCAGAAAAGACGCTAAACCTTACTCCGTACAAGTAGTGTCTCCAAATCCTCAATGCAAACACAATTGCCGCTAATTCCAAGTCATGAGTTGGATAATTCACCTCATGCGATCTCAGCTGACGCGATGCGTAAGCCACCACATTTTGGTGTTGCATCAACACGCAACCCAAACCCTTCAAGGAAGCATCACAGTACACTTCGAATGGTTCATGCAGTTCTGGCAAAATAAAACTGGCGCTGAAGTTAACTTCTACTTCAAGTCTGAAAACTCTCTTCACACTCCGACGTCCACATAAAAGGCACCTCTTTCCTTGTTAATTTTGTCATCAGTAGTGCAATTTGGGAGAATCCTTCAATGAATTTTCGGTAATATCCGGCCAAGCCCAAGAAACTTCAGACTTCCGTCACCGTCGTTGGTCTTTCCCATTCCATTACTGCTTCTATCTTAGAAGGATCTACGCCTATCCCTCATTTGCTCACCACGTGACCCAAGAACTTTACTTCCTCCTTCCAGAACTAGCACTTGGACAACTTAGCATACAAATTATGCTCCTTTAAGATTTGCAACACAATCCTTAAGCGCTCCTCGTGCTCTTTTTCCATCTTAAAGTAAACTAAGATGTCGTCTATGAAAACCACCACGAATTTATCCAAAAAGGGATGAAAGACGCTGTTCGTGTAATCCATGAAAATAGCAGGTGCATTCGTTAACCCAAAGGACATCACCGCAAACTCGTAGTGCCCATAGCGCGTCCTAAACGCGGTCTTAGGGATGTCATCCTCCTTCACCCTTATCTGTTGGTAACTGGATCTCAAATCGATTTTGGAAAACACCCCAGCTCTTTGCAGTTGTTCTATCAAGTCATCTATCTTTGGCAGCGGGTACTTGTTCTTCACAGTTACTTTGTTTAGCTGTCGGTAATCCACACACAATCGCATTCCTCTATCTTTCTTCTTTACCAATAAAATTGGCACTCCCCACGGTGATACACTCAGTCGAATGAACCTCTTGTTCAGAAGCTCCTCCAACTGAGTTGATGAGCGGATAATTTGTACGCTTTTTGGCATTGTTTTTAGTATGTTTTTAGTATATTTGGTTGAGTTTTTAGTATTTTTTTTAGTTTTTAGTTAAAATTCACTTTTCTGGACTTTACTATGAGTTTGTGTATTTTTCTGTGACTTCAGGTATTTTCTGGCTGAAATTGAGGGACCTGAGCAAAAAATCTGATTCAGAGACTGAAAAGGACTGCGGACACGAAAATGCTTCAATGCTCACCCCAAGCACACACCAAGTGGGCCCGGAAGTGGATTTTTATTCATTTACTCATCTTTGTAATTCTTAAGCTACTAGTTCCCTATAATAGGACCTTTTGCTATTGTAATTTTCATCTTTGGACATCTAGTTCTTTGATCACTGGGGCTGGCCTCACGGCCATGCCTAGACCTTGTTCTTATGTATTTTCAAACGGTGGAGTTTCTACACACCATAGATTAAGGTGTGGCTCTGCTGTACCTCGAGTATTAATGCAATTACTATTGTTCTTCTCTATTCAATTCCGCTTGGTTCTTGTTCCAAGATATCACTTGTTCTTCAACTTGATGATGTGATATCCGTGACACTCATCATCATTCTCACCTATGAACGTGTGAACTGACACCACCTCCGTTCTACCTTAGATTGGGTGAATATCTCTTGGATTCCTGATACACGCTCGCCTGACAACCGAGCCCAGCCATCCGTGAGATCAGAGTCTTCATGGTATAGGCTAGAACTGATGGCGGCATTCAAGAGAATCCGGAAGGTCTAACCTTGTCTGTGGTATTCTGAGTAGGATTCAATGATTGAATGACTGTGACTGCTTCAAACTCCTGAGGGCGGGACGTTAGTGACAGACGCAAAGAATCACTGGATTCTATTCCGGCCTGATTGAGAACCGACAGATGGATAGCCGTGCCGTGACAGGGTGCGTTGAACATTTCCACTGAGAGGGGAGTAGCCACTGACAACGGTGAAACCCTTGCATAAGCTTGCCATGGAAAGGAGTAAGAAGGATTGGATGAAGACAGTAGGAAAGCAGAGAGACGGAAGGGACAGAGCATCTCCATTCGCTTATCTGAAATTCTCACCAATGGAATACATAAGTATCTCTATCTTTATCTTTATGTTTTATTCATCATCTATACCCATTTGAGTCTGCCTGACTAAGATTTACAAGGTGACCATAGCTTGCTTCATACCAACAATCTCCGTGGGATCGACCCTTACTCGCGTAAGGTTTATTACTTGGACGACCCAGTGCACTTGTTGGTTAGTTGTGCGAAGTTGTAGTGATCACGATTTCGCCCACCAAGTTTTTGGCGCCGTTGCCGGGGATTGTTTCGTGTATGGACAACTGACAGTTCATCTTGTTGCTTAGATTAGGTATTTTTTTTTCAGAATTTCTTTAAAAATGAATTCTAGAGTTTCATGATGATCTGTTGAAATCTGGCTGGCTGAGAAGCCATGTCTAACCTTATTGGACCGAGGTTTCAACTCATCATCACAAGAGCTTGTTGATCTCTATCAATCTTACTGTTGGAGCAATGATCTGCTAAGGCTTGGCTGGCCATTGGCCATGTCTAGTGTTTTGGACCGAAGCTTTCTTTGAAAGCTTGGCTGGCTGTGAAGCCATGTCTAATTCCTGGACCGGAGTCTTAGACTAGCATTGCAATGATTCCTGGAATTCAAATTAAGAATTCTGAAACCTTTATTTTCTATTTTCATATAATTTTCGAAAAAAGCACAAAAAAAAAACCAAAAAGATTTTATGTTTCTTGTTGAGTCTAGTGTCTTATTTTAAGTTTGGTGTCTTGCATGCATGGTTTATTTGATCTTGGTTCTATTTTCAAGTCAATAATACAGGGAACTGAAGATTCAGAACATGCAGTAGAGGAATTACACAGAAAAAGCTGGGCGCTCAAAACGCCCAGTGAAGAAGGACGGACTGGCGTTTAAACGCCAGCCAGGGTGCCTGGTTGGGCGTTTAACCCCCAAAAAGGTAGTGCATTGGGCGTTAAACGCCAGAATGTGCACCATTCTGGGCGTTTAACGCCAGGATGGCACAAGAGGGAGGATTTTGTTTTCGAATCAATTTTTTTCAAGTTTTCAAAGTTTTTCAAAATCAAATCTTTTTCAAATCAAATCTTTTCAATCAATCTTTTTTCAAAATCAATTTCTTTCCCTTTTCAAAGATACTTGCTAACAATTAATGATTTGATTGAACAATTCAAGTATGTTGCCTTTTCTGTTGAGAAAGGTTTAATGTTTGAATCATAACTTTTCTTGTTAGGCAAGTCATTAATTTTTAAAATCAAATCTTTTTAAATTATTTTCAATCATATCTTTTTAATCACATCTTTTTCAAAATAGTTTTCAATCATATCTTTTTAAATTCTAATTTCAAATTCTTTTTCAAAAATTACTTGATTTCTTTCCCACTCTTGGTTTTCGAAAATCAATTAAAGTTTTTCAGAATACTTTCAAAATCTTTCACTTAATTTTCGAAAATTTCTTCCTCTCTTCTCATCCTTCTATTTATGGAGTACCACTCCTTCTCAATGCACAATTCGAACTCTATCTGATTAAGTTCGAATTCTTCTACCTCTTCCTTCTAATTTTCTTCTTCTCTGACACCTCAAAGAATCTCTATATTGTGACATAGAGGATTCCATATTTTCATGTTCTCTTCTCTTTTATATGAGCAGGAACAAAGACAAAGGCATTCTTGTTGAAGCTGACCCTGAACCTGAAAGGACCTTGAAGCGAAAGCTAAGAGAAGCTAAGGCACAACTCTCTGTAGAGGACCTAACAGAAATCTTCAAAGAAGAAGACATGGCAGCCGAAAACAACAACAATGCAAACAATGCAAGGAAGGTGCTGGGTGACTTTACTGCACCTACTCCCGACTTCTATGGGAGAAGCATCTCTATCCCTGCCATTGGAGCAAACAACTTTGAGCTTAAGCCTCAATTAGTTTCTCTAATGCAACAGAATTGCAAGTTCCATGGACTTCCATTAGAAGATCCTCATCAGTTCTTAGCTGAATTCTTGCAAATCTGTGACACTGTCAAGTCTAATGGGGTTGACCCTGAGGTCTACAGACTTATACTTTTCCCTTTTGCTGTAAGAGACAGAGCTAGAATATGGTTGGACTTACAACCTAAAGACAGCCTGAACTCTTGGAAAAAGCTAGTCAATGCCTTCTTGGCAAAGTTCTTTCCACCTCAAAAATTGAGTAAGCTTAGAGTGGAAGTCCAAACCTTCAGACAGAAGGAAGGTGAATCCCTCTATGAAGCTTGGGAAAGATACAAACAATTGATCAGAAAATGTCCTTCTGACATGCTTTCTGAATGGAGCATCATAGGTATTTTCTATGATGGTCTGTCTGAACTATCCAAGATGTCTTTGGATAGCTCTGCTGGAGGATCTCTTCATCTGAAGAAGACACCTGCAGAAGCTCAAGAACTAATTGAAATGGTTGCAAATAACCAATTCATGTACACTTCTGAAAGGAATCCTGTGAACAATGGTACTAATTAGAAGAAAGGAGTTCTTGAGATTGATACTCTGAATGCCATTCTAGCTCAGAACAAAATATTGACTCAGCAAGTCAATTTGATTTCTCAAAGTCTGTCTGGAATGCAAAATACACCAAGCAGTACTAAGGATGCTTCATCTGAAGAAGAAGCTTATGATCCTAAGAACCCTTCAATGGAAGAGGTGAATTACATGGGAGAACCCTATGGAAACACCTATAATTCTTCATGGAAAAATCATCCAAATTTCTCATGGAAGAAATCAAGAGAGACCTCAACAAGGTTTCAACAACAATAATGGTGGAAGAAACAGGTTTAGCAACGGCAAGCCTTTTCCATCATCTTCTCAGCAACAGACAGAGAATTCTAAGCAGAACCACTCTGACTTAGCAACCATGGTCTCTGATCTAATCAAAACCACTCAAAGTTTCATGACTGAAACAAGATCCTCCATTAGAAACTTGGAGGCACAAGTGGGTCAGCTGAGCAAGAAAGTTACTGAACTCCCTCCTAGTACTCTTCCAAGCAATACAGAAGAAAATCCAAAAGGAGAGTGCAAGGCCATCAACATGGCCGAATTTGGAGAGGAAGGAGAGGAAGTGAACGCCACTGAGGAAGACCTCAATGGGCGTGCATTGACCTCCACTGAGTTCCCCAATGAGGAACCATGGGAATCTGAGGCTCAAAATGAGACCATAGAGATTCCATTGGACTTACTTCTGCCTTTCATGAGCTCTGATGAGTATTCTTCCTCTGAAGAGGATGAGTATGTCACTTAAGAGCAAGTTGCTAAATACCTTGGAGCAATCATGAAGCTAAATGACAAGTTATTTGGAAATGAGACTTGGGAGAACAAACCTCCTTTGCTCACCAAAGAACTGGATGACTTGTCTAGGCAGAAATTACCTCAAAAGAGACAAGATCCTGGGAAGTTTTCAATACCTTGTACCATAGGCACCATGACCTTCAAGAAGGCTCTGTGTGACTTAGGGTCAAGTGTAAACCTCATGCCTCTCTCTGTAATGGAGAAGCTAGGGATCTTTGAGGTGCAAGCTGCAAGAATCTCACTAGAGATGGCAGACAATTCAAGAAAACAAGCTTATGGACTTGTAGAGGATGTTTTGGTGAAAATTGAAGACCATTACATCCCTACTGATTTCATAGTCCTAGAGACTGGGAAGTGCATGGATGAATCCATCATCCTTGGCAGACCCTTCCTAGCCACAGCAAAGGCTGTGATTGATGTTGACAGAGGAAAATTGATCATTCAAGTGAATGAAGAATCCTTTGTGTTTAAGGCTCAAGGATATCCCTCTGTCACCATGGAGAGAAAGCATGAAGAGCTTCTCTCAAATCAGAGCCAAACAGAGCCCCCACAGTCAAACTCTAAGTTTGGTGTTGGGAGGCCACAACCAAACTCTAAGTTTGGTGTTGAACCCCCACATTCAAACTCTAAGTTTGGTGTTGGGAGGTTCCAACATTGCTCTGAGCATTTATGAGGCTCCATGAGAGCCGTCTGTCAAGCTACTGACATTAAAGAAGCGCTTGTTGGGAGGCAACCCAATGTTATAGTTTATCTATTTTCCTTTGTTATTTTATGTTTTCTGTAGGTTGATGATCATGAGAAGTCACAAAATCAATTGAAAAAGCAAAAACAGAATGAAAAACAGAAAGAAAAATAGCACACCCTGGAGGAAGAACCTACTGGCGTTTAAACGCCAGTAAGGCTAGCATATGGGCGTTTAACGCCCAGTCTGGCACCATTCTGGGCGTTTAACGCCAGAAAGGGGCACCAGACTGGCGTTAAACGCCAGAAAAGGGCAAGCACTTGGCGTTAAACGCCAGAAATGGGCACTAGCCCGGCGTTTAATGCCAGAATTGGCTCAAAACGCATTTTTGCATGCCATTTGGTGCAGGGATGACTTTTCCTTGACACCTCAGGATCTGTGGACCCTACAGGATCCCCACCAACCCCACCACCCTCTCTCTTCTTCACCCATTCACCAATCACCTCAACCACTCTTCCCCAAAAAAACCCTTCACCTATCAAATCCCACTATTCTCTTCACCACTCACATCCATCCTTCATAAAACCCTACCTACCTCACCATTCAAATTCAAACCACTTTCCCTCCCAAACCCACCCATAATGGCCGAACCCTACCCTCCCCTCACCCCTATATAAACCCATCTTCACTCCTTCATTTTCACACACCCTACACACTACTTCTTCCCCCTTTGGCCGCAACATAACCCCCCTCCATCTCCTCCATTTTCTTCTTCTTCTACTCTCTTCTTTCTTCTTTTGCTCGAGGACGAGCAAACCTTTTAAGTTTGGTGTGGTAAAAGCATTGCTTTTTGTTTTTCCATAACCATTTATGGCATCCAAGGCCGGAGAAACCTCTAGAAAGAGGAAAGGGAAGGCAAAAGCTTCCACCTCCGAGTCATGGGAGATGGAGAGATTCATCTCAAGGGTGCATCAAGACCACTTCTATGAAGTTGTGGCCTTGAAGAAGGTGATCCCCGAGGTCCCTTTCAAACTCAAAAAGAGTGAATATCCGGAGATCCGACATGAGATTCGAAGAAGAGGTTGGGAAGTTCTTACCAACCCCATTCAACAAGTCGAAATCTTAATGGTTCAAGAGTTCTATGCCAATGCATGGATCACCAAGAGCCATGATCAAAGTGTGAACCCGAACCCAAGGAATTGGCTTACAATGGTTCGGGGGAAATACTTAGATTTTAGTCCAGAAAATGTAAGGTTGGCATTCAACTTGCCCATGATGCAAGGAGATGAACATCCTTACACAAGAAGGGTCAACTTTGATCAAAGGTTGGACCAAGTCCTCACTGACATTTGTGAAGAGGGCGCCCAATGGAAGAGAGATTCAAGAGGGAAGCCGGTTCAATTAAGAAGGCATGACCTCAAGCCCGTGGCTAGAGGATGGTTGGAGTTTATCCAACGCTCAATCATTCCCACTAGCAACCGGTCCGAAGTTACTCTAGACCGGGCCATCATGATTCATAGCATCATGATTGGAGAAGAAGTGGAAGTTCATGAGGTTATAGCTCAAGAACTCTATAAGGTGGCGGACAAGTCCTCTACCTTGGCAAGGTTAGCCTTTCCTCATCTCATTTGTCACCTCTGTTATTCAGTTGAAGTTGACATAGAGGGAGACATCCTCATTGATGAGGACAAGCCCATCACTAAGAAAAGGATGGAGCAAACAAGAGACCCTTCTCATCATGAGATCCCTGAGATGCCTCAAGGGATGCACTTTCCTCCACAAGACTATTGGGAGCAACTAAACACCTCCCTAGGAGAATTGAGTTCCAACATGGGACAACTAAGGGTGGAGCACCAAGAACACTCCATTCTCCTCCATGAAATTAGAGAAGATCAAAGAATCATGAGAGAGGAGCAACAAAGACAAGGAAGAGACATTGAGGAGCTCAAGCACTCCATAAGACCTTCAAGAGGAAGAACAAGCCGCCATCACTGAGGTGGACCCGTTCTTTAATCTCCTTGTTCTTTATTTTCTTGTTTTTCGAATTTTTATGCTTATGTTTGTCCATGTTTATGTCTTATGATCATTAGTGTCTTAGTGTCTATGCCTTAAAGTTATGAATGTCCTATGAATCCATCACCTTTCTTAAATGAAAACTGTTTTTATTACAAAAGAACAAGAAGTACAGGATTTCGAATTCATCTTTAAAACTAGCTTAATTAGTTTGATGTGGTGACAATACTTTTTGTTTTCTGAATGTATGCTTGAACAGTGCATATGTCTTTTGAATTTGTTGTTCATGAATGTTAAAATTGTTGGCTCTTGAAAGAATGATGAAAAAGGAGACATGTTACTGAGGATCTGAAAAATCATAAAAATGATTCTTGAAGCAAGAAAAAGCAGTGAATACAAAAAAAAAAAGAGAAGGAGAAAAACGAAAAAAAAGGGAGAAAAAGAAAAAGAAAGAAAAAAAAAAGAAATAAAGTTGTGATCCAAGGCAAAAAGAGTGTGCTTAAGAACCCTGGACACCTCTAATTGGGGACTCTAGCAAAGCTGAGTCACAATCTAAAAAGGTTCACCCAATTATGTGTCTGTGGCATGTATGTATCCGGTGATAATACTGGAAGACAGAGTGCTTTGGGCCACAGCCAAGACTCAATAAGTAGCTGTGTTCAAGAATCATCATACTTAACTAGGAGAATCAATAACACTATCTGGATTCTGAGTTCCTAAAGAAGCCAATCATTCTGAATTTCAAAGGATAAAGTGAGATGCCAAAACTGTTCGGAGGCAAAAAGCTACTAGTCCCGCTCATCTAATTATGAGCTAAGTTTCATTGATAATTTGGAGTCTATAGTATATTTTCTTCTTTTTATCTTATTTGATTTTCAGCTGCTTGGGGACAAGCAACAATTTAAGTTTGGTGTTGTGATGAGCGGATAATTTGTACGCTTTTTGGCATTGTTTTTGGTATGTTTTTAGTATATTTGGTTGAGTTTTTAGTATATTTTTTTTAGTTTTTAGTTAAAATTCACTTTTCTGGACTTTACTATGAGTTTGTGTATTTTTCTGTGATTTCAGGTAACCTGAGCAAAAATCTGATTCAGAGACTGAAAAGGACTGCGGATGCTGTTGGATTCTGACCTCCCTGCACTCGAAGTGGATTTTCTGGAGCTACAGAAGCCCAATTGGCGCGCTCTCAACGGCGTTGGAAAGTAGACATCCTGGGCTTTCCAGCAATATATGATAGTCCATACTTTGCCCAAGATTTGATGGCCCAAACCGGCGTTCAAAGTCACCTTCAGAATTCCCAGCGTTAAACGCCGGAACTGGCACCAAAGTGGGAGTTAAACGCCCAAACTGGCACAAAAGCTGGCGTTTAACTCCAAGAGAAGTCTCTACACAAAAATGCTTCAATGCTCAGCCCAAGCACACACCAAGTGGGCCCGGAAGTGGATTTTTATGTCATTTACTCATCTTTGTAATTCTTAAGCTACTAGTTCCCTATAAATAGGACCTTTTGCTATTGTAATTTTCATCTTTGGACATCTAGTTCTTTGATCACTGGGGGCTGGCCTCACGGCCATGCCTAGACCTTGTTCTTATGTATTTTCAACGGTGGAGTTTCTACACACCATAGATTAAGGTGTGGAGCTCTGCTGTACCTCGAGTATTAATGCAATTACTATTGTTCTTCTATTCAATTCTGCTTGTTCTTGTTCCAAGATATCACTTGTTCTTCAACTTGATGAATGTGATGATCCGTGACACTCATCATCATTCTCACCTATGAACGTGTGACTGACAACCACCTCCGTTCTACCTTAGATTGGGTGAATATCTCTTGGATTCCTGATACACGATGCATGGTTGATCGCCTGACAACCGAGCGCTCGCCTGACAACCGAGCCAGCCATTCCGTGAGATCAGAGTCTTCGTGGTATAGGCTTGAACTGATGGCGGCATTCAAGAGAATCCGGAAGGTCTAACCTTGTCTGTGGTATTCTGAGTAGGATTCAATGATTGAATGACTGTGACGTGCTTCAAACTCCTGAGGGCGGGGCGTTAGTGACAGACGCAAAAGAATCACTGGATTCTATTCCGGCCTGATTGAGAACCGACAGATGGATAGCCGTGCCGTGACAAGGTGCGTTGAACATTTCCACTGAGAGGATGGGAGGTAGCCACTGACAACGGTGAAACCCTTGCATAAGCTTGCCATGGAAAGGAGTAAGAAGGATTGGATGAAGACAGTAGGAAAGCAGAGAGACGGAAGGGACAGAGCATCTCCATTCGCTTATCTGAAATTCTCACCAATGGAATACATAAGTATCTCTATCTTTATCTTTATGTTTTATTCATCATCTATACCCATTTGAGTCTGCCTGACTAAGATTTACAAGGTGACCATAGCTTGCTTCATACCAACAATCTCCGTGGGATCGACCCTTACTCGCGTAAGGTTTATTACTTGGACGACCCAGTGCACTTGCTGGTTAGTTGTGCGAAGTTGTAGTGATCACGATTTCGCCCACCATGAGTCTTTAACTCTGCCAGCTCTATTGGAGCCATCCTATACGGCACAATCGACACTGGTCCGGCTCCTGGCACCAATTCAATCGCAAACTCAATCTCCCTTTGAGGTGGGAACTTCGGGATATCTTCTGGAAATACCTCCAGAAAGTCTCTAACTACCAGAATCTGATTCAAGTTCTGAGCATCACCCAACGCATTAGTAGCCAACAAGATATAACCTTGACACTCTTCACCACAATGCACCCTTACAGAGTTTAGGTAATACCCCGCAGCTACCATTGCTCCATTTTCTCCTTCCGGCATAAATCGAATTGACCGCTCAAAGCGATCCAACAAAACTCGATTTGACAACCAATCAAACCCCAAAATCATCTCCAATCCAATCATTGGCAAATAGATCAAGTCATGCATAAAGTCTCTACCCTCAAGCTTGAACCTACTTGCCTACACCCTGTCCTAGTCATAACCGTCTGATGCGGAGTATGTACATGCAGATCAAATGGTAACTCTGACACTTTCAAGCCTAATTCCTCAACTTTCGTAAACGAAATAAACAAATGCAAAGCCCCAGTATCATACAATGCAATTAGGGTCTTATCACCAATTAAACAAATACCTCTCATCAACGGATCTGCCTTGGATGCATCTTTGGCATTCACAGCAAAGACTCGGCCTTGATGCTGCCTTTGGCCTGTATTTTGGTTCCTCCCATGAGTTTAATCCCTCGCAATGTGGCCAGGCAAACCACAATTAAAGCAACCACTCTGATTTTCTCTCCCTTAGCATATTGAAACTAATTCTGATTGTTCTTTCTAAAGCCTCCTTGCCCTTGAGGCGGATATCCTTCTCTCTTGAAGCTTTGACCTCTCAAATGGAAATACTTGCCACGCCCCCGACTAGAACTCCCTCCATAAGTTTCCTTGGACGAAGCTACCGTCTTGGCATACTCTTCCACCACTCTTGCCTTGTTCACTAAGTCGGAGAAGACACAGATCTCCATAGGCACCACAACAGTCATGATGCTATCCTTTAAACCCCTCTGGTACTTAATGCACTTCTAGCTCTCATAGGTCTCCGGGGCACCCTGACATACCCTAGAAAATCTACAAAGCTCCTCAAACTTGTTGGTGTAGTCCGCCACAGATAGGGAACCTTGCTTCAGCTGCATCAGTTCTATCTCCTTTGCTTTCCTTGCAGACTCAGGGAAATACTTCTTATAAAAGGCCGTTTGGAACATCTCACACGGAATGTCGGCATTCTGAAGCTGCAGCAAGCGACACTCTACTTGCCACCAAGGATGGGCCTCTCCCGCTAGCTGATAAGTGCTAACTTGACATATTAATTGATGGGAACATGTTGTGCCTGTAAAGTATGCTCCATAGCCTGGAACCAGTTGTCCGCTTCCTTAGCTGAAAGTTAAGGAAGGATCACATCTTATTCAAGATGCATCATCCCAATTTTCCCTCAAAAAGAGAGATAACTGTGCATAGGGCTGGCAATTCATACCCTACCCGCGGGTACACAACCCGGTCCAATCCGTTCGGGTAGGGTAGGCTACCCGACCCGCTGCGAGTAGGATAGGGTAGGGTACGGGTATGCCTGCGGATAGGGTAGGGTACGGGTTTAGGGTGTATCCTACCTTACCCTACCCGCACCTCATATATAACGCATATTTTATAAAAATTAGGTATATGGTGAAGGAAGTGAGAGTTGAACCCACAACTTTCCTTATGTAATAATTTACAATAAGTGAACAACCACTAAAATAGTTAGTTAATTTAGTAATTTAGAGCATTAATTTTTTATTTTTTATATTATTAATATGTATAAAATTTGAAATGATTGAATTTTATATTTACTTTGAAAAAATTTGATATTTCTGCGGTAGGGTAGGGTAGGGTTTAGAATTTTAGAGTGCAGGTAGGGTTAGGGTTGAGAGATTCTCAACCCGCGGGTAGGGTAGGGTAGAATTTTAATAAAATTTTTAACCCGCGGGTAGGGTTAAGGTAGGGTTTGGGTTAGGGTAGGGTCCAAACCCTACCCTACCCTACCCATTGCCAGCCCTAACTGTGCAACACCTAGTGTGTCAACCCTCTCATTCTTTGTAGAGCTCTGTAGAGGCCCCAGACATCAATTCTAAGTTTGGTCTTGGGCAGCCCTTAACAAGCTCTAAGCACAGAAGTACTAAAAAAAGTACCTAAAGGCTGGAGGGACAAGAAAGTCCCAACTGAAGGCCTCTCACCTAGCATGAGAGTTGTCTTCACTAAGAATCCAGTCTTACCATATACAGTGAGTCGTGTCCTATCTCTAGAGCATGTAGAGCTCATTCATGAGAGGATAGAAAGAAAATTCACTGTCAGAGGTGAAAATTTGAGCCCGTACTCACCTCCGTAAGGAGCTAAAAGGACAAGCTAGTGACGTTAAAAGAGTGCTTGTTGGGAGGCAATCCAACTTTACTCAACTATATTTTCATTTTGTTTTTCTTTCAGTTGTCAGAGTCATGATCATATACAACATTCAGTCAAGAGACAAAATTTTACAGCAGTGAAAACAGAGCACTCTGGATAGAGTGTCAAAGTTGATTGCCAGTGAAGAAGCCCGCACTGGGCATTCAACGCCCCCAAGAGGGGAGCATTGCTAGTGTTGAATGCTAGCCAGGGAGCAGCCCCTGGGTGTTCAAACACCAGTGCAGAGAAGTAGGGAATTTAGATTTCGTAGCCTCTCCAGACCAGTGGGTCCCACAACATCTTCACCTACCCTACCGACCCCACTTACTTTCACACTTCTCCATACACACTCCCTAAAAACCCTAACCCAATCACATCCATACCACATTTCCACACCCATCATAACTTGCACCTACCCCCACCCACTTCAAAATCAAATTTTCCACCCAAAACCCACCCTATGATCGAACCATAACCTACCCTCATCCTATAAATACCCCTCTCCATAACCCTTCAAACACACACCTCTCATACCCTTATACTTCCCACAAGGCCGAGCCCTCTCTCTCCATCTCCCTCCTTCTATTTTCTTCTTCTTCTACTCTATTCTTCTTCTTACTTTATTTTTGCTCGAGGATGAGCAAAGTTTTAAGTTTGATGTTGGAAAGGCATAGCTTTTTTTTCTTTCCATTACCATTCATGGAACCCAAGGTTAGAGACTCCCCTAAAAAGAGGAAAAGAAAGGCAATAGCCACTCCCTATGAATCTTGGGAGATGGAGAGATTCATCACCAAAGCCCATCGAGACCACTTCTATGAAGTAGTGGCTGAGAAGAAAGTGATCCCTGAGGTCCCTTTCATGCTCAAGAAGAATTAGTATCCGGAAATCCGAAGAGAGATCCGGAGAAGAGGTTGGGAAGTCCTAACCAATCCCATTTAAGATGTTGGAATTCTCATGGTGTAAGAGTTTTATGCTAATGCATGGGTTACTAAAAACCATGACACTAGTGTGAACCCAAATCCAAGGAATTAGATCACCATGGTCTGAGGAAGAATCTTAGATTTTAGCACGAAAGTGTGAGGTTGGCGTTCAACTTACCTCTAATGCAAGGAGATCCTCATCCATACACTAGGAGAGTCAACTTTGATCAGGGATTGGATCAAGTGCTCTCAGATATCTGTGTAGAAGGCGCACAGTAGAAAAGGGATTCCCAAGGCAAGCCCATTCAGTTAAGAAGGGTTGACCTAAAGTCCATGGCTAGAGGATGGTTAGAATTCATCTAAAGATCCATCATCCCTACTAGCAACCGATCAGAAGTGACCATTGACAGAGCCATCATGATCCATTGCATCATGATTGGAACTGAGGTGGAAGTACATGAGGTGATTCCTCAAGAATTGTACAAGGTAGCTGAGAAGCCTCACACCAATCCAAGGTTAGCATTCCCACACCTCATCTGTCACCTATGCAATTCAGCTGGAATTGTCATAAATGGAGATGTCTTCATTGGGGAGGATAAGCCCATCACTAAGAAGCAAATGGAGCAAACTAGAGAGCATGCACAAGAGCCTGAGCATGCACAAGAGCCTATGCATCCGCCTCATTATGAGATCCCTGAGATGCCTCAAGGGATGTATTTTTCTCTCTAAAGCTATTGGGATCAATAGCAAACTTTTCTTGGAGAATTGAGCACTAACATAGAGGAATTGAGGATGGAGCATCAAGAGCATGCTACTACCCTCAATGAAATAAGAGAAGATCAAAGAGCCATAAGGGAAGACCAAAGGGATATGAGAGAAGAGCAACAAAGGAAAAGGAATGACATAGAAGAGATCAAGCATCACATTGGATCCTCGAGGAGGAGCACTAGGCGCCACCATTAAAGGTGTACTCATTCTCTTTTACTTCCTTTCCTTTTCTATTTTTCTGCTATGTTATTTGTTTTCTTATCCTAGTTGCATGATCATTTGCATTGGATGTCTTAAAGTTGTAAAATATTCTATATATCTCTCATCTTGCTTAAACAAAAAGTTTATTGAAAAGAATTGAGAGATGCATAAATTTCAAGTTTAAAATAAGAATAGTTTAATTATATTGATGTGGTGTCATTTGCTTTTATTTTTTGAATATATGAATGAACAGTGCATATTTGAAGTTGTAACTTTAGAATGTTGGTTTTTGAAAGAATAAGGAAAAAGGAAAAATATTATTGATAATTTGAAAATCTGAAAATTGATTCTTGAAGTAAGAAAAAGCATAAAAAGAAAAAGAAAAAGCATGTTGCAAAATAAAAAATTATATGCATGCGAAAAAGAAAGAAAAAATGGTGAAAAGAAAAAGAAAAAAATAAAAAGCAAAAAAATCCATTACTGCCCAAAAATGCAGGAAAAGAAGGGCAGATTGAAGAAGCCAAAAACCCTTTAAACCAAAAGGCAAGAGTAAAAAGACCCAAAGCTTTGAGCATCAATGGATAGGAGGGCCCAAAGGAATAAAATCCTAGCCTAAACGGCTAAAACAAGCTGTCCCTAACCATGTGCTTTTGGCGTGAAGGTGTTAAGTGAAAAGCTTGAGACTGAGCGGTTAAAGTCGTGGTCCAAAGCAAAAAGAGTGTGTTTAAGGACTCTGGACACCTCTATCTAGGGACTCTAGCAAAGCTGAGTCACAATCTGAAAAGGTTTACCCAGTTAAAGTGTCTGTGGCATGAATGTATTCAGTGGTAATACTGGAAAACAGAGTGCTTAGGATCACGGCCAAGACTCAGAAAGCTGTGTTCAAGAATCAAAATAAGCTTGACTAAGACAGTCAATAATATCATCTGGATTCTAAGTTCCTAAGGATGCCAACATCTCTGAGTTTCAATGGATAGTGAGATGCCAAAATTATTCAGAAGCAAAAAGCTACTAAGTCCCGCTCATCTAATTGGAGCTTCATTTGAAACTTTGAAATTTATTTGTATCTTAATTTTTTCTTATCCTACTATGTTTTCATTTGCTTGGGGACAAACAACGGTTTAAGTTTGGTGTTGTGATGAGCGGATATTTTATTCGCTTTTTGGCATCACTTTCATATAGTTTTTAGTAGTTTTTGTTTAATTTTTATAGGTTTTAGTGTTAAATTCACATTTTTGAATTATACTATTAGTTTTTGTGTTTTTGTACAATTTTAGGCATTTTCAGGCTAAAATTGAGGAGCTGGAGCAGAAGTCTTATTTAGAGACAAAGAAAGCACTGCAGATGCTGTCCGGATCTGACCTACATGCATTCGGAAGAGCTTTTCTGGATCTACCGAAGTTCAAATTGGCCGCTCTCAACATCTATGGAAAGCTGACTTCTAGAGATTTCCAGCAATATATAATAGTTCATACTTTGCTTCGGATTAAAAGGCCCAAAACTGGCGTTTAATGCCAGCTTCCTGCCCCCTTCTTGGCGTCCAGCGCCCAAAAGCAGAAACCAACGTCCAAACACCCAATGAAGACCCCCTAGCTGGCATTCCATGCCCAAAAGATCTCATAGCATGTGGATCTCATCAAAGCTCAGCCCAAACACTCACCAAGTGGGCCCCAAAAGTGTATTTTAGCACTAAATAGACTGTTTTACCCTTACTAGTCATTTGTTTAGTATTTAAGGGATTATATTTATGTAATTGAGACCTTCTTTGAACCTTTTACATATTATTTTCATTTTTTATTGTATTTTACTTTCAGTATGAGTTCCTAAACCTCCTAGGTTGAGGGGAGGAGCCCTGCTGAGTCCTATGAATTAATAAAAGTACTATTGTTTCTCTTCGATCTGTGTTTGATTAATTCTAAGATGTATATTCGTACTTCATCGTGGTGAATAGGATGATCTGACAAATTAGCTCTGTTGATCACATTAAGACGAACGTGCCTGATAAATACCCGTGTCTACTTGGGTTCAGAGTGCGTCTTTCACTGGACAATAACGAACCAACAGCTTCAATATATGTATCTCAGACGGCTAATCCACGACTTCGTTGGAGACTTCTCGTGACATCAATTCAGCCAATTTTCGAGGAGATTAG
Organism: Arachis stenosperma; assembly: GCF_014773155.1. Taxonomy (NCBI): domain Eukaryota; kingdom Viridiplantae; phylum Streptophyta; class Magnoliopsida; order Fabales; family Fabaceae; genus Arachis; species Arachis stenosperma. Next base: position 136,052,085 of record NC_080385.1, read on the forward strand.
GGTCTTTGTGGTAGAAGCTAGAACCCAAAGATGCAGCATTCTCTGATCCAGAAGATTCGACCTTGTCTGTGGCATTTTGAGTAGGAACATTAAGGAGAATGGACTGTATGAGCTTCACCCTCAATCAGAATGGATCTGCATTAAACCTGGGGTTCAGATGTGGAGGAGTATTGGTAGCTGCTCAAACCAGTGTCAATCACATACAGCCTGCCATTGAAGAAATTGATGCGTGAAAACTTGTCTCTCAACAAATTTCCCTTCGGCAAGTGTACCGAATTTGTCGTCAAGTAAAAACTCATAATAGAGTAAGGTCGAATCCCACAGGGATTGATTGGTCAAGCAACTTTAGTTGGAAGAGTATGCGAGTTGGGCTAAATAAAGAGAATGGGTAAGATCAGAAATGGGGAATTCATTGGGCTCAGGAGATGTTGTATTCTCCGGATCAGGTTCATTTTCATCTCTTCCTCAATCAATGCATCTATTGATCTCCTTGGCAATCTTAGGTGATTAGATTCTAATTCCTTGGTAATCCAATCTCTCTAAGCTTGAAAAATTGCCCAATTCCTTGATTTCATTGCTCATGGGAAGAGATGAAGTATGGTCACTGATTATACCACATGTATTTCCAAATCAAAGTGTTGGGAGGATTACATATCACTATATCCGCCCAGACCCCAATTTGGTCCAACATGAGAAAGCATTTCTAGCATGATCTCCTCATCCCTTTTCAAGGCTCAGAGGAGATCCAATTATGGAGAGTTTCTTTTCCAAGACAACTAACCAATTGAATTAAGATCGAAAGTTTTCTAGTAAATCAAAAGAGAAGAAAGAAGAAGAGAATGAAAACTATAATTGATCCATCAAATTACAACAGAGCTCCCTAACCCAATGAAAGGGGTTTAGTTGTTCATAGCTCTAGAAATGAAAAATGGCAGAAAATAATACATCCCAGCTAAAAGTGCAGAAAAGTAAATATACAGAGAGTAGTTCTCCAAAGTGCCAAGCTCCTCTATAGTTCAAAACTACTCCTATATATACTACTCCTCTTGATCTTCTAGTGAGTTCTTCAAGTCTTGGATATGGGCTTTGGATCTTGAGTTGAAGTAGTTCTAATCTTTAGTGGGCCCAGCTTGCAGAGAAGTATGAATTAGGCATGGGCGTTAGCGAAGTTAACGTTAAGTGACATTGTGGGTTCGAGAACGTTAGTGGCAATCACAATTTTCACTAACGTTCCAACCCCATATAGCCTACGTTAACTCCAACGTTAGTGGCACTAACGTGACCACTAACGTTGCCTTGTAAATCTTCGCTAGCGTTATTGGGACTCACCTTTCCCAATAACGTTGGCTTATAACCCTTCGCAAGCATTATTGGGACTCACCTTTCCCATTAACGTTGCCTTATGCCCTTTGTCCCTACGTTAGATTTCACGTTAGTGTAACTAACGTGGTTATGCCTCACCTTCGAGAGCGTTAGTGACACTTACCTTTGTCACTAACGCTCAAAGTGCCCCTACTCTCCACGTTAGAGCTCACGTTAACTAAGTTAACGTGGCCACTAACGTGGTAGTAATGCCATCTTCCAACGTTAGTGACAAAGGTGAGTGTCACTAACATTGGCTCATCAATCTCAGCTCTACGTTAACTTTCTCGTTAGTAGTCTTAACGTGACCACTAACGTGGGCAATGCTAGTTGATCCAACATTAGTGACAAAGGTGAGTGTCACTAACATTGGCATTGTTCCTCTCTTCCACGTTAGAGTTCACGTTAACTAAGTTAACATGACTCTTAACGTGGCTTATTGCCAAATCTTGGAACGTTAGTGGTGTTCACGTTTACCACTAACGTTGGAGCTTTCTTTCGTCTCCACGTTAACTACCACGTTAACTTAGTTAACGTGGCAATTAACGTGGGCTTATGATGGCTTCGCGGGCGTTATTGGTGATCACTTTTCTCCTTAACGTTGCAAGCTATTTACCATTCCACGTTAGTGGTCACGTTAACTAGATTAACGTGAGTACTAACGTGGTTCTTCCTTGCTTGCTTTGTCCTGAAATCAAGCAAATAAAGTGCATCAAAGCTCTAGCCAAAGTCATGAGATTATGCATCATCAATTTATCATTCAATTCTAGTAAAATCCTCATGAAATCATGTGAAATTCACAATAGTTGCTTAAATCAAGGTGTAAGTGTATTTTCATCCAAAACTTGCCTTATTCACTAAGAAAATGCATAAAACTACCTTAAAACAGTAAAGAAAAGGTCAGTGAAACTGGCCTAGATGCCCTGGCATCAGAAATCACTCACAAGCAAAGAGAGCAGTAATACCAAAGATAATTCAGAAAGACAATGCAACTCCAATCCTTAAACTTATTCCTATCATTTATTCCAATTCGGTATTCCTTTCACACTTCACTCTTACAAGCTCCATATATGACATAAAATCAATAACCTTCTGATCTACCTGACTAAGACCTTCAAGATAACCATAGCTTGCTTCAAACCACAATCTATGTGGGATCGACCCTGACTCGCTCAGGTATTACTTGGACGACCTAGTGCACTTGCTAGTACAACCGTACGAAGGTATGGGATTCATGCTGCCAAGGTTGTAGAAAGCTTAGAGAAGGGGGGTTGAATCTATGGCCTTCTTTTAGATTTATGAAATAACCCTTTAATTACAAACTTTCAGTATGAATTTGTTTGAACTCAGCAACAGAAAAATTATGAGACAATTTCATTTTGTCTCATGAATATAAAAAAATAGAACAGAGAAGGGAAGAGAAAAGCTGACACCGTCATGTATCCTGGTTCAGTTGCCTTATGAAATGCAACCTACATCCAATCTCCACCACAACAGTGGTGGAATTTCCACTATAGTTAAAGTATTATATACACCAATTTCACAGGATTGACACAATCCTTTCCCTCTCAAGTTCTAACCTAACTTGACTTAGCTAGTTAATTCCTAACTCATCATTCTTAGTGCTTACCCAACTAAGAAAGGGGTACCTCACTGGTACAAGATACAAGACACAAGAAACTACCTAAAGAAATCTGAAATAACTCTAGGCTTTTCACTCAAGTGTATCACTCATCCTTTTGTCACTCTTTGGCTTTTTCTTAAGCTATCTCTTTCAACCTTTTACCACTCAAGAAATTACAAAAAGATATACATTGAAAAATAAAATTACAATCTGTAAAACATGAAGGAGATTGATGCTTCAATAGCCTCTGTTGGTATGTGTTGAACCGGGTTGAGCAAACACTAATCAAGTTCTTCATCTTGGCGAAATGTTTCTTTCTCTAGATAGCACTGTCCAAAACGTTGAACCTTCTCAGGAAGCTCTCAATGAAACTCTAACTCTGGTTCTCTCTCATTGCCTTCAGAAGGATTCAAAATTTTCTTTTGTATCTCCTTCCATGTTGCTGAGATGCTCTCTTCCAAGTCAACTCCTCAAGTTGTGTGCTACCAACTTAGCCTTTCACTTTCTTCAATTAATCCCCGAATTGGAAATTTTGAAACAGATCCCTTTTTCTTGACCGAATGCCTTAAAACAGCAAGAAAAATATTTTCAATAGTAAATCTAGATCTGAACCCTTGAGCTACTACTTTACCCCTAAAAAAATATTGGCCTTTAATTCATAGCAATGTTTATTAGAAATCCCTTTCTCCATTTATCTCAAGTTAGAGTGGCAGAGAGTTGGAGAAGGAGAGAAGAAAGTAACACTCATGCAAAAGAAAATGAATCACGTTTAACTTCTGACTTAGCTTGATATGGTTTGATGTGGTGATTAGACCTCAACATTTTTACTTAACCCTTCTCTTTCTTTCTTCTTTGGTGAATAACTTAGGAACGAAGCTCTCTCTCTTCTCTGGGTCTGACCGAAATGAAAAAGTGAACGTTGCTTTGGAGGCAAGCACTTGGAGAGATCATCTTGAGAAAACCACTTTGGGCTTGGATTTTATTCACTTACCATTCAGCCCATGTGATTTCTTTGTCATTTCTTATTTGGGCTTTGTTTGTAAATGTTGCACACTATGAGTAGTGCTTCTGATTTTGTTACCTTTATTTGGGCTACTGATGAGAGAACTTTTGCGTGGTCTAGAAATTTGCGGATAAATCCTCGTTGCAAGTATAGTTTCTAAACCTTCAAAAGTCCTTTCATACAAACGTTTTGGGCAATGCGCACAGGTATATTTTCAAGCAATAAAAATAAATAAATAACTGTAAAATAAACTCTTGGCAAGGTATGAGAACCGAAAATCCTGTCCTTGTTATCCTTATCAGATGTGATGAGAATTGGATTTTAAACCCACTTAGTTAAGCCAAATGGACTAATTAGCTTGATCCTCAAGTCCTAGTCAACTCCTGTGGAGAGACTAGTGTTAGAGCAATCCTAGCTAAAGCAAAATCTGCCAATTTTAACCACTCCTGAGTTTGACAACTCAAGTGTTACCAATTATTTAACCAAAGCCAAAAGGGAGAAAATATCTAAATTAAATTAAAAGCATCAATATAAGCAAAGCAATCTTAAATCTGAAAATACCTCGAATTGCATTAACAAAAGAAATTTAATCTGGCATAGATGCTCATAAATTCAATTGAGAAAATAAATAAAAATAAAGAACCTGGGATTGAGAGCTACTCCTAAAACTAAGAGAAATCCTAAATCCTAAGAGAGAGAGGAGAGAACCTCTCTCCAAACTAAATCTAAATCATGGAATGTGAATTATGAAAGCCTTTTCATGAATGGATGCATTCCCCCACTTTATAGCCTCTAATCTGTGTTTTCTGGGTCGAGAACTGGGTCAGAAACAGCTCAGAATTCGCTGGTTGCGAATTTAACTTCGCTGATTTTCGTCACTTGCGACGCGGCCGCATGGAGCACGCGGTCGCGTCACCTAGCGTCAGAGCCACTATGGCATATTATATATCAAATCGAAGCCCCGGACGTTAGCTTTCCAAAGCAACTGGAACCGCATTGTTTGGACCTCTGTAGCTAAAGTTATCGCTGTTTGAATGCGAAGAGGTCAGGCTGGACAGCTTAGCAGTTTCTCCAACTTCTTGTATTCCTTCCACTTTTGCATGCTTCCTTTCCATCCTCTGAGCCATTCCTGCCTTGTAATCTCTGAAAACACTTAACACACATATCAAGGCATCTAATGGTATAAAAGGAGAATTAATATTAATAAAATTAAGGTCAAAGAAGCATGTTTTCAATCAAAGCACATAATTAGGAAGGCAAATACAAAACCATGCAAATAGTATGAATAAGTGGGTGAAGAGTTGATAAAATCCACTCAATTAAGCACAAGATAAACCGTAAAATATGGGTTTATCAACCTCGCCACACTTAAACAATAGCATGTCCTCATGCTAAGCTCAAGAGAAACTATAAAGATGAAGAGGAATGGTAAGAATGTATGAAATACAACCTATAAATGCAACTACATGCTAAAATATTTTTACCTACTTGGTTAAAAATAAATAAGTTCCTTAAGACAAAAATAATTCAAATTCCACTAATTCAAATCATATAAAATAAAGACAAGTAAACTTGTAAGAAGATAGCTCATGAAAGCAGGAAACATAGAATTAAGCATTGAACCCTCACAGGAAGTGTATATGCACTCTAATCTCTCAAGTGTATAGGGTTAATCACTCTACTCTTCTCTAATCATAATTTCTAAACCTTGTTCTTCATCTAACCAATCAACAATTATTTAGCATACCAATGCAAACATCATGAGGTCTTTTGTTAAGGTTGTAATGGGGCCAAGGTAAAGGTAAGGGTATATATAAGGCTAAGTGAGCTAGTAAAGTGAATCCTTGATTAGTCCAAGATCTCACCTAACACATACATACTTTATAAAATTTAAAATGCTTTACCTAGCTACCCAAATTTTCTCACTTTTTGTATTACATGCTCATGTATCAAACTTATTTTGTTGAATTTTGTCCCATGTGCATTGATTCTTTTTATTTTGCATTTTGGGGTAATATTATTTTTTTTTGTATCCCCTTATTTAATTACTTAATATTTTTTTTCAATGTACATGGTAATTTAATTATTTTGATTTCACATGAGCATGCTTCCCAAATTTTCAAATAACTTATTCAATTTAATTCCCTACTTTTTTCATATCATCCCATGTTCCCATAAAATTTTCCACACTTCAATTATACACAATATCTATCTTAAGCTAACCAAGGATTCAACTTGGGATTTTTATTTTGTTTTTCTGCTTAAGACTAGTAATATGGTTATAAAACAAGAGGGGATTTAAAAGCTCAAGGGGGCTAACAAGGATGATGTAAAAGGTAGGTTAATTTTGGGATAAGTGAGCTAGAATCAAACAATGGCCTCAATCATATGCAAGCATGCAAATATATTAAATATTGGACATATAGAATGGAACAAAATAAAGATTACAATCATAGAGAAGTGAACACACAAGAATAAAAATTTATGGTTAAATAATGTAACCATGTAATTAAGCTCAAATCTCACAGGTTGTGTGTTCTTTGGCTCAAAAACCATGTTCCAATTACAACTTCAAACAAATTTTTTTAACATAAAAATTTTCAATTTAAATTAGTGAAATTTTTCAAAAATAGGGTCTTAAAAGAAATTTATTATTTTAACCAAGCAGTAACTAAATGCAAAAAAAATCAAATAAACATGCAATTAAACATGCAAATGCAACAACTAATTTAATAAAGAAAATTTTAAACATTGGTGTTGAAACAGAAAGGTACTAACCCATGGAGATCGGTATCGACCTCCCCACACTTAAAGATTGCACCATCCTCGGTGCATGCTGAGATGTGCAGGTGGACGGGTTGTTCTAACTGATGCCTTTCTTCAAGATTTTGCAGATAGACTTGTCTGTCTCCCCATGTAAACGTCTTCCGATTCCCTTTCGGGTGGCCATCCTGAAAGAAAAAGGGAAGAAAAAGTAACCCAGTAATAAAGATAAGAAAATAAATGAACTATGGGTGGGTTAATGCCAAATGATAATGGTCTCATTTACATGGAAGCTTCAACATGTTCGTGAGAAAATAATAGAAGCCATGGCATGCCAGTGGTACAAAATATACAACAATGGGGAAGAGAGTGGGTAATGAAAGAGAATGTAAGTTCATGTCAATGCAAAATTAATACAAATAACATAAAAGATTAACATTGACTTAAATAATATTGCCCAACAGTGTGAAACAAGTTACCAAAATAATTTCAAGAAAAGATGTAACAGTTGAATAAGAAAAAATTTTTAACACCAATGGAAAAATGAAAAAAAAAATTCAGAAAAGAAAATAAAAATATGCACAAATTTAAAATGCAATGAATGAGATATGCAAATAAATTAAAATAAAATAAAAAGAAAAATAAGAAGAATGAGAAGGGAAAGAAGGGAAGAAGAAGTAAATAAGAAAGGAGGGAGGGAAAAATTAGGATTGGGGAAGAAGAGATAAGATATTTGGCAAATTGGGATATGTTGTGCGGCGCAGGCGACGCGGACGCGTGGGGCACGCATTCGCGTGATTGCGCTTTAGGTAAGGGGACGCGGTCGCGTGACCCATGTGATGCTTCTGGCGCGAGTGCAGCCTCGTGCCTGCACAACTCTCTGTTCAAATTAATTTATTTGCCAAAATTGGGGTGACGCGATCGCGTGGATGGCCATTTTTGGAAAACGACAAGGCCGCGTGGGGCACGCGGTCGCGTGGGAGGGCTTGGGCTTTTAGCGCGAGTCCAGCCCAATTCCAGCACAACTTTCGGCCATGCACTTTTTTGACGTCGAAAATCAGGGCACGCGGCCGCGTGGGTCACGTGGTCGCGTGGAAGGCCATTATGCCCATGTGACGCGGACGCGTTAGCGACGCGGTCGCGTGGATTGATTTATGCCATTGGCATGCCTCCAGCCACGCTCCAGCGTGACTCTCTGTTCGTTTTTATTTTTCTCTTTTCCCCTTGCGACGCGGACGCGTCGTTGATGCGGTCGCGTCGCGTGCTCGCTTTTTTTTTTTAATAATCTGAAAAATGCAGAATGCAGAATGCAATGCTTAATGTGAATGAGATGCAAAATTCCAGGTTCAATATAATAAATAAAATAAAACTTGAAAACAAACAAAACTAAATAAAGAGAAACGATCATACCATGGTGGGTTGTCTCCCACCTAGCACTTTTAGTTAAAGTCCTTAAGTTGGACATTTGATGAGCTTCCTGTCATGGTGGCTTATGCTTGTACTGATCTAGGAATCCCCACCAATGTTTGTATCTCCAATAACCTCCGGGGTCCCAGACTAAGCACGTAAAGCCCTTACGAAGCTTCAAATAGATTCTTAGGCTCCCGGGGTGACAAATGTCAGAACAGATTCCAGGATCCCAAACATTACATTTACACCCGTTTTTGTCTTGATCTGCATTTTTCCAGCCGGGTGAAAGGTGATCTGAATTCTCACTGCAGCGACCAAACAGCTTCCTAGACCCATTCAGTTGAGCTCTATACCAACCTTTGCGTTTAAACTTAAAGCTTCCAACCATAATGAACCTTGCAGGACAATTCTTACCACTGGCCATCTTCCGCTTACTCTTAATGTCACAAAGAGCTCTAAGTTGACCATCCATCTCCAGTAGCCCATATTCAAGTGGAATTAGAAAGCTAAGGGATATGAATTTTACCCACTTGAATGTTGTGAAGGATGAAGGCAACTTAGGGGGAGGTATTTTTAATGAAATTGCAAGCTCTACTCCCTTATGCTCTTTTCGGATAACTACCACCTCTTTGCAAACTTCTTCAATTTCAACCTCTTCCTCTTGGTAGCTCTCTTTCAATTCAATCTCCTTTTCATTGCTTTCCAAGGGCATGGGAGGTTGTGCTTCTTCTTCTTGAATCTCCATCTCTTGATCAACCTCTTCCGAGTCTTCAACTATGATATGCTTTGGAGGTTGTACACCCTCTTCAGCATCAATTTCAACCGTCTTGGAAGGAGGCTCTATGTCTTGTCTTTCCCATGGAGGTTCTGCGTCTCCTAAGTCTTCAACCAACTCTTTTTCTTGAACAATGATAGCTTCTTCTACTTGTTCTAGTATGAATTCATGCTCTGTCTCGTCCACTGGAGTTTCTGGTATCTCCTTTATGCTATGCTCTTCACTAGACTGTCCACATGGGGCTATGGCTGATCCTTGTGTATTTAAGCGTCTAGAAGCCCATTAAATTAATACTTGCCCCAGTTGTTGAGTGGTTGCTTGAAATCGATCCATTGTTTCCTTGAGACGATCCTTTGCCTCTTGATGCACTCGGTTTTCATAAGTAGGATCATAATGCTCTTGGATTGATGGATGTGGAGATGGTGAATATTGAAGTGGTGGTTCTTGTAAGTAATTGGGTTGGAATTGGGGTGGTTCTATATATGGTTCATATGGCTCATAAGGTGGTTGGTATGGTGGTTGAGGGTTAGGGTCATATGGGGGTGAATGGCGGAAAGGGGCTTGTGAGTGTGGTGGTTCAAAGTTATGTTGAGAGGATGGTCTATAGGCACGGGGTGGGACTTGTTCGTAGTTACAAGGTTGTCCACCATATCTTTCAGCTGGGTATACATTGTAGAATGGTCGTTGTCCATGATATCTTGGAGGGTGTTGTTGCCTAAAGGGTTGATTAAATCCTCTTGGCTCCATCCATCCTTGATTGGTCTGACCTTGATGCATATTCCTGCTGTGGTTTCTATTTCCTTCAACAAAGTTAGAACCAAACTCAAAGCGAGAGGGGTGAGAATTCATAGTAATTAATAAAAATTAAAAACACAAATAAATAAACAAGCAAAAGAATATATATTTTTTTTTTGAAAAATATTTACAATAACCAATAATAAGGCACACGTTTGCAATTCCCCGGCAACGGCGCCATTTTGACGTTAGGATTTTTGCCAGTAAAGAATGTCATAAAAACAGTCGCGTTGTAGATATAGTCTCTGAACCGACAAAAATCCCTTCGTACAAACGTTTTGGTTGTCACAAGTAACAAACCCCTTTAAAAATTGTTAACCGAGTATTCAAACCTCGGGTCGTCTTCTCAAGGAATTGCAGGGAAGTATGTTCTTATTATTGGTTATGAGTTTGTAAATTTGGGGATGTTGAGTTTGGGCAATGAGCACAGGTATATTTTCAAGCAATAAAAATAAATAAATAACTGTAAAATAAACTCTTGGCAAGGTATGAGAACCGGAAATCCTGTCCTTGTTATCCTTATCAGATGTGATGAGAATTGGATTTTAATCCCACTTAGTTAAGCCAGGTGGACTAATTAGCTTGATCCTCAAGTCCTAGTCAAATCCTGTGGAGAGACTAGTGTTAGAGCAATCCTAGCTAAAGCAAAATCTGCCAATTTTAACCACTCCTGAGTTTGACAACTCAAGTGTTACCAATTATTTAACCAAAGCCAAAAGGGAGAAAATATCTAAATTAAATTAAAAGCATCAATATAAGCAACGCAATCTTAAATCTGAAAATACCTCGAATTGCATTAACAAAAGAAATTTAATCTGGCATAGATGTTCATAAATTCAATTGAGAAAATAAATAAAAATAAAGAACCTGGGATTGAGAGCTACTCCTAAAACTAAAATAAATCCTAAATCCTAAGAGAAAGAGGAGAGAACCTCTCTCCAAACTAAATCTAAATCATGGAAAGTGAATTATGAAAGCCTTCTCATGAATGGATGCATTCCCCCACTTTATAGCCTCTAATCTGTGTTTTCTGGGTCGAGAACTGGGTCAGAAACAGCCCAGAATTCGCTGGTTGCGAATTTAACTTCGCTGATTTTCGTCACTTGCGACGCGGCCGCATAGAGCACGCGGTCGCGTCACCTAGCGTCAGAGCCACTATGGCCTATTATATATCAAATCGAAGCCCCGGAAGTTAGCTTTCTAACGCAACTAGAACCGCGTCGTTTGGACCTCTGTAGCTAAAGTTATTGCTGTTTGAGTGCGAAGAGGTCAGGCTGGACAGCTTAGCAGTTTCTCCAACTTCTTGTATTCCTTCCACTTTTGCATGCTTCCTTTCCATCCTCTGAGCCATTCCTGCCTTGTAATCTCTGAAAACACTTAACACACATATCAAGGCATCTAATGGTATAAAAGGAGAATTAATATTAATAAAATTAAGGTCAAAGAAGCATGTTTTCAATCAAAGCACATAATTAGGAAGGCAAATACAAAACCATGCAAATAGTATGAATAAGTGGGTAAAGAGTTGATAAAATCCACTCAATTAAGCACAAGATAAACCGTAAAATATGGGTTTATCAGCTACTGCAGCATTAAATTTTAGCTTGCATCACTTTAAACAAAATCATCAAAAGTAATTGGGTAGTTAGCCCAATAAAATTAATGTTTGTCATCATTAATTATGTTAGTTAATCTCTTAACTCAACAAGAACTGATAAAAAGAAATAAACTCTTCGTGATTTCTTCATCTGTATCCTGAAAAGAAAAAACTTGTAGGGGAGTGAGAACATCGTCCTTGCTGGTTGTCACTATAGCATTAGAGAATTGCTATACTAAGATACGTGAAATAAAACTGTGTTCAAGGTACAGTGATCGTTGCTCGTCTTATGTATCTTTTCAAAAGCCAAAAGTTTACATTCAAAAATCCAAAATTCTTTTTAAAAGGGAAATTAGTTAATTCTTCGAAATCCAAAGCCTTTTCCTTTCTTATAAATTCTTAAAAATTTTTCTTAGATAGTTTGAATGACCAACCTGTTCCAAGCATAGGTTCTGTAACACCCTACCATACAGAGTCTTATGCTTAAGTCATAATTCAGAGATGGCAAGGTATTACGACCTCTAAAATAAAAATTTAGTACGTATAGTAGTATGAATGATTGATTATAACTAGGAGCCTTTGTAGAAAAAGGGGTAAACAAAAACCGCAACTCAAAAGCGCAATACTCCGATCGATAACGTAACGAACAAGGATAACCAACGCGAGATTATATATATACAAAGGAGTGTCAAAAACAGGAATATCAATGCTCAAAATCCGGCTGCGAAGATAACCGGTCCGAGCATAACAATATATACATATGATAAAATAAGGAAAACCCCAAAGGAAACCCAAAGGGACACAAATACATAAACCTATTCTCCAAAATCTCCCATAAGAGGAGTCATCACAGTTTGTATTATTTAATGGAGATAAAAGTATCTAAGCAAAACATATAAACTAAACAGAGTCCCGAGAACAAAGGATCTTCGCAAATCTAGAAGTCTCCAGCATGCCTCAGCGGGAAACCTCACGTCCTGCATCTGAAAACCACAAAATCCGCATGGGTGAGAACCAGAGGTCCCCAGCATGGTAACAGCTTCCACATATATAATACATAATAATAGAGGAAAGCCAAAGGCAATCCTAGAACTTCCTCCAGATAATATCAAAGCTTATAAACAAGTTAAACCATATAAGGGCATCTGACTAAAGATTCTTCAGTCTAACTAATACTTCCCTTTCCAATTCCTTCAAACCTCCCAACCACCAGCAGGAGTATATTATAGCAAACACAGTTATATCAGACAAAGAATATACAAGTAGGAGCAGTTAAGACATTTAGACAATTAGCAAGTAATATGCAGTCAAATAGGCAATCTCAAACAATTCACATAGTATGCATATGATGAATGCCTGTCCCTAGTGGCCGATGATATCATCTTGTCGGTTATAGAGCCAACCCGACAAGTCCTGGTCGCTAACCATTGGACTGTCCCTCTGTCGCGCATCCCCAACTCGAGTTATACTCGTTATAAACTTGATCATAAACATGATCCATATCCATCACCCTCACTGGTGAATATTTCGGGGGCGAGCTCATCCGGGTCTTTCACAGTGCCCGGCCACACTTACGACATAGGGTCAACAGAGTCTCGAGCCTCCACCTGGAGCACGTGGTGGCTAGCCACTGCTTCCTCCCAGGGATCTCGTGCCTCTGATAGTGGAAGTGCAAATCTCAATTATCAATAATTCAGCATAAACATGCATGAATTCTCATCCATGGATCAACATCCATATCAGCCATCCGGCTCACGGTTCAGTCCAGAACCAGCCAATATTCATATCATACACAGCCTTTTCGGCTCACGGTTAAATCCATAACCAGCCATCCGGCTCACGGTTAAATCCATAACCAGCCGTTTCATTAACAATTATAGCCTTTCGGCCCGTGGCATAACAAGCACTTCCACCACCATCCTCCGCATCTCACATAATCATCTTGATCCTCATTGATCATTCATTTTTCCCTTGCTTCACTCGCAAGTTACCTCATCCACTAGCCCCTTTTTAATAGCTAGGCAGGTCATAATGATTTAAGACATAAATGGTGAGATCGGAGGCTTAGAAGTATGAGATTTGGCTTTTAAAACTCAAAAATCAACTTTGGGATGAAAACAGGGCCGCGCGTACGCGCACTCCACGCGCACGCGTGGATGGCCTCAAAAACTCATCGACGCGCAAGCGTCATGCACGCTAACGCGTGGATTACAAATTTTCCAATCGTCGCGCACGCGTCAACCACGCGTACGCGCGGGTGTTCTCGTGCCCCAGGCACAACACTGGCACAATTCTGGCATAACTCTCTGGAAAATGGCTGGGCATTGGGTGCAGCACCATCGGCGCGCCCGCGCACACCACGCGCACGCGTGGATGGCGTTTTATGGAAGATCGGCGCGTACGCGCCAAGTGCGCCCATGCGCAAGGGGTCATTCTGCTAAAAATTTTCTAAGTTAAAAGGTGCAGAATTCACAGATTTAAACCCCGATCTTCCAACGGACATAACTTCCTCATTTTAAATCGTTTTTCACCCGTTCTTCGAACGGCATGGACATCCCGGATCCAATTTCATTTTTAAACAGATTTGGTACAAAACGGAGATCCGTAGTCCAAGTTATGTCCCGTCAAAGTATGCCCAAAAACCATATTTTCATACAAAACCACAATATGCCATTTTCAAAACAAACCATTTTCAACTCTTTTCAAAATCAATCAAAATATGCCAATTTCATCCCTTTTCTTTGAAATCAATCAAATGTATCAAATTCAACATCAAGCCTCCTCAACTCACACATTGACACATTACCACAATTTACCAAAATCACTATCTCATCATTTTACCCCACTTCACCCAAGTGGCTCAAACTCAAACACATTGACATATCATATACTACTCCTCATGCCAATTCTCAACAACACCAATTCCAATAAATCAATATTGTACACAATCAACATCATACTCACCATTAACATGGTTCAACCCACAATTCAACCATAACCAATCATCAAGCATATATCACAACATGCATATTTCTCATACATCATACCACCAAGGCATCAATAATCATCATCACATATATGACCACATCATATATCTCAATCATTCAACAACATCAACAATTCAATGCCTATCTTAGGGCCTCTAGCCTAAGTATTTCCTACCACATTACATATTAGATACGGGAAACCGAAACCATACCTTAGCCGATTTTTCCAAGCTCCACCGGAGCACTTCCAAACCACTTATCCACAAGCTCTCAAGGCCTCAACACCTCCAAGAACATATTTTTCACCACCAAACCCTTTCCAAGCTTTTCAAAGTCCAATCAAGCTCCAATATCCACACATACACAACCTAAGCCACAACCATCATACCCATACACAACATCTCAAAACCCAAACATCATAAAATCACAAATTACACTAGGGTTGAGAATCTTACCACACCCAAGGTCCAAGGAGACAAGATTAACCTTCTCTTTCAAGAGAGTTGGGTCCTATAACATCAAAGAACCCAAAATCTCAACATTTTTGCTCATAAAATTCGAAAACAAGGCTGGAATTTCGAAGAGCAAAACGTGGCTTACCTCAAGATTAATTGTATGGGTTTTGTAGAGCTCTCCGCGGTGAACGCGTGGCCACAAACGGAGCGGCAATCGGAGCTCTAGATCAAAAGTTATGGTGGTTTGAAGATCAAGTGGGAGATAGAAGTTGAGAGAGTGTTCTTCTCCCCCTTTCTCTCTAATTTCAGCGTGTGTGTGTAACAAGTGAGGAGAGAGAGTGCTGAAAACTAGGGTTTTGGTTAAGTTATGTTGGGCCAAGGGCCCACTTTGGGTCCGGTTGGCCCGGTTTGGCCCGTTCGGTCCAATCTTGGTCCGAATTCTATAAAATTGGTACCAAAATTCTCGTCTCAGTCTCCTCTATCACATTTAGCCATAAAAATCACATTTTAGGCTTTCTAGAATAAATTCTCATTTATGGGTTAATTAGCCGTTAATTAACCGGGTTTTACATTCTACCCACCTAATTGGGAATTTTGCCCACAAAATTCAAATGCAATTACCTAAGAATAAATGCGGATAATCCGTTCGCATCTCCGACTCAAGTTCCCAAGTGTGTTCCTCAACACCGTCTCGACTCCAAGCCACTTTGACTAATGAAACCTCTTTTCCACGCAACCGTTTGATACTAGTATCATCAATTCTGACTGGAGCCACTGGAAGTGTCAAATCTTCTCTTAACTGAACCAACTCAGGTTCCAACACATGGCTAGCATCAGGAGTGTACTTCCGAAGCTGCGACACGTGAAACACGTCGTGCAGGTTCAAAAGATGAGGTGGTAGAGCCATCCGATACGCCACCGGTCCAATCCTCTCCAGGATTTGAAATGGACCAATGTATCGAGGATTCAACTTCTTTGCTTTAATCGCCCTACCTACTCCCGTGGTCGGAGTAACCTTAAGGAAAACATGGTCTCCTTCCTCAAATTCTAAGGGCTTTCGCCTTTGATCGGCATAACTCTTTTGACGACTCTGCGCCGTAAGCATCCTATCTCGGATTTTCTTGACTTGTTCAGTAGTCTCAGCTATCATTTCCGGTCCCAACAAGCTTTTCTCTCCAGCTTCATACTAACATAGCGGAGATTGACATTTTCTCCCATACAAGGCCTCATACGGAGCCATTCCGATGCTTGCATGATAACTATTATTGTATGCAAACTCCACCAATGGCATATACCGATCCCAACTCGCCGGTTGGTCCAAAACACAAGCTCTCAACATATCCTCTAGTGTTTGGATCGTCCTCTCAGATTGACCATCTGTTTGAGGATGGTAAGCCGTGCTCAAGCTTAATCGGGTTCCAAAAGCCTTCTGAAATGCACCCCAAAATCTTGAAGTAAAACGAGGATCTCTATCAGAGATTATAGTAGCAGGTACACCATGGAGTCTCACAATCTCCTTTATGTATAACCGTGCTAGCTCCTCAAGGGTGTAAGTCATCCGAATGGGCAAAAAGTGAGCTGACTTCGTCAGTCGGTCCACAATCACCCAGATAGCATCAAAACCAGCTCTAGTCCTTGGCAATTCCGACACAAAGTCCATTGCAATACTCTCCCACTTCCATTGTGGAATCTCTAAAGGTTGCAACATCCCGGAAGGTCTTTGATGTTCAATCTTTACCTTTTGACAAGTTAAGCACTTTGATACATATTCCGCCACATCATTCTTCATACCCGGCCACCAAAACATCGCCTTCAAATCATGGTACATCTTAGTACTTCCCGGGTGAATGGAGAATCCACTCTTGTGTGCCTCCTTCAAAATATCTTGCCTCAAAGTGCCAACATCCGGCACAATGATCCTACCCTTGAATCTCCATAACCCATCTTTTTCTTCCGACACTCTCCACTGTTTTCCTTGCTCAATGGCCGGTAACACCTTCCATAATGCTTCATCATTTTGATGAGCCTTTAGGAGTTCGGACTTAAAGTCACTTGAGATTTCTAGTCGGCTCAAACACAAAGTTCCGGATACTTCTCGAGCACCAATCTTAAGACTCTCGAATCCCTTGAGCAACTTCTCCTCTTGAAGCATCATCCAATCCGCATATAATGACTTCCGACTCAACGCATCCGCCACTACATTTGCCTTTCCCTGATGGTAATGCAACTCAAAGTCGTAGTCTTTCAACAATTCCATCCACCTTCTCTGCCTCATATTAAGCTCTTTTTGATCAAAGAGGTACTTCAAGCTCTTATGATCAGAGAAAACTTGGAACTTAACCCCATAGAGATAATGCCTCCACACCTTCAAGGCAAACACAACCGCAGCGAGCTCCAAATCGTGCGTAGGGTAACTAACTTCATGAGGTCTCAACTGTCGTGAGGCATACGCCGCCACATTATGATGCTGCATCATCACGCACCCTAAACCCTTCAATGAGGCATCACAATACACCTCGAAAGGCTTATTCGGCTCGGGTAACACTAACACAGGTGCAGTGGTCAACTTTTTCTTCAATGTCTGAAAGCTCTCCTCGCACTCAGGAGTCCAAACAAACGGAGTGTCTTTTCGTGTTAACTTCGTCATTGGCAAAGCTATCTGTGAAAAGCCCTTGATAAACCTTCGGTAATAGCCAGCTAGACCCAGAAAACTTCTTATCTCCGTTACGGTGGTTGGTTGTTTCCAATCCAACACAGCCTCCACCTTAGTTGGATCTACTGCTATTCCCTTCTTACTCACCACGTGACCCAAAAACTTCACCTCACTCTTCCAAAACTCACACTTAGACAGTTTTGCATAGAGTTTCATCTCCTTTAGAATCTGCAACACGGTCCTCAAGTATTCCGCATGCTCTTCTTCAGTCTTGGAATAAATCAGTATGTCATCAATGAAGACAACAACGAATTTATCCAGAAACGGACGGAAAACTCTATTCATGTAATCCATAAACACTGCAGGAGCGTTTGTCAACCCGAAAGACATTACAGTGTACTCGTAATGACCATAACGAGTCCTGAAAGCGGTCTTAGGGATATCCTCGCCCCTCACCCTTATCTGGTGATAACCAGATCGCAAATCAATCTTGGAGAAAACTCCAGCTCCTTGTAACTGATCCATGAGATCATCAATTCTCGGCAATGGGTACTTATTCTTTATTGTAACCTTGTTCAACTGCCTGTAATCCACACAGAGCCGCATACTCCCATCCTTCTTCTTCACCAGTAACACTGGAGCACCCCACGGGGAAACACTTGGTCGTATAAAATTCTTTCCCAACAAATCCTCTAACTGAGACTTTAGCTCGTTCATCTCTAATGGTGACATCCTATAAGGAGCACTTGAGATTGGTCCCGCCCCGGGCACCAACTCAATAGCAAACTCAACCTCTCGGTTAGGTGGAAACTCATCAATATCATCGGGAAACACTTCCGGAAACTCACACACAACCGGAATCTGTTCCAACCTTTGATCATCTCCCGAAACGCCCGCGGTTAACAACATGATACCCTGACATTCGATTCCAGAACAATTCACCATCATCGAGTTCAAGTAATAATTATTCACCACGACCGGCCCTTCTGTATCTTCCGGCATAAAGTACACCGACTTTGTAGAACAATCAAGCAGAACATGGTTCTTAGATAACCAGTCCAATCCCAAGATAAGATCAAGACCGACCATCGGCAAGCAGACTAAATTATGAACAAAATCACGCTGCTTGAACCTAAAGGAAACTTCCGGGCATCCTAGCCTAGTTACCGTGGCTTCATGGGTAGCATTGTACACCCTTAGATCATAACCTAAAGTTACAATCTTCAAGCCTAACTCATGGGCTTTCTCAAATGCAATGAATGAATGTGATGCTCCCGAATCAAATAAAGCATTTAAAGTCTGACCAGCCATTTCACAGTTACCTCGAATAAGTGTCTCGGATCCCTCAGCTCCTACAGCTGAAGTGGTGAACACCCGACCAGTCTGTTGTGCCTTTCCAGCACCTTGTTTCTGCCTTTCCGGACAACTTGCGGCTTTATGCCCCGCCTTTCCACAAATATAGCACAAACCCCATCCGGCCCTGCATGGTGCTCCCGGATGGTGACTTCCACACCTAGTACAAGCTTGATCATTCTGAGGCTGCTTCCCAAACTTCTTCCCTTGGGAGTTGTTGTTGTTGGGCCTCCTGAAAGAGCTTCCCCTCTTGAAAGACGGACCTCTAGGTGCAAAGCTCTTCCCTCGGTTCTGTGGGAATGATCCTTTGTGACTCCCTTTCTCAGCGGTTGCCCTTCTCACACACTCTTCAGCAACCCTACACTTGTTCACCAATTCGGAGAAAGTCCTAATCTCCATTGGCCCTACTGAACTGAAGATATCACTCCGGAGTCCTCCTTCATACTTAACACACTTCCATTCTTCATATTCCACCGGAGTTCCTTGGCACATACGAGAGAACCTGAACAGCTCCTCAAACTTGTCAGTATACTCTGATATGGACATAGTACCCTGCTTCAGCTGTAACAATTCAAGTTCCTTAGCCGTCCTAGCAGAGGTTGGAAAGTACTTCTTATAGAACTCTTCTTGGAAGACATTCCAAGTGATATAGTCATCACCCTGCTGCAGAAGACGTCGGATGCCCTGCCACCAATGCGACGCTTCACCTGTGAGCATATAGGTGGCAAACTCGACACGCTGTCCTTCAGGTACCACTTGTGCTTGCAGTGCTCGCTCTATAGCCTGAAACCATGTATCAGCCTCAGTCGGGCTAGTAGTTCCCTTGAATTTAGGCGGATTAACCTTCAAAAAGTTTGCTAGAGTCATCGGGCCCTGAACTCCACCTCCATCATTACCATGGTTGTTCATCTGTTGACCAAGAGCCTCAGCAGTGGCTTGCATAGCAGCAGCCATGTTCTCTAATGCAGTCATAAAGTTCACCGGGTCATTAGGGTTATTCTCCGGTGCACGAGCATTCGTACGGCCTCTCACACTACCTCTACCGCGTCCACGAGGCACCATCTGGTTCCTATACACACCCAACAATCGATATTAAGTTGATCAGTCTCAATATCGGAAGTCTAGTGCTTCAAAGTCCCAAATGCATGCTCATGAACGTTTATGCCAATTATATCAAGCAGATATACTAATAGCACATAACACACACACAGAGAATGAACAGAAGCATAATCAGTCCATCCCTCAGGCTCTACAGGAACGAACTGCTCTGATACCATAATGTAACACCCTACCATACAGAGTCTTATGCTTAAGTCATAATTCAGAGATGGCAAGGTATTACGACCTCTAAAATAAAAATTTAGTACGTATAGTAGTATGAATGATTGATTATAACTAGGAGCCTTTGTAGAAAAAGGGGTAAACAAAAACCGCAACTCAAAAGCGCAATACTCCGATCGATAACGTAACGAACAAGGATAACCAACGCGAGATTATATATATACAAAGGAGTGTCAAAAACAGGAATATCAATGCTCAAAATCCGGCTGCGAAGATAACCGGTCCGAGCATAACAATATATACATATGATAAAATAAGGAAAACCCCAAAGGAAACCCAAAGGGACACAAATACATAAACCTATTCTCCAAAATCTCCCATAAGAGGAGTCATCACAGTTTGTATTATTTAATGGAGATAAAAGTATCTAAGCAAAACATATAAACTAAACAGAGTCCTGAGAACAAAGGATGTTCGCAAATCTAGAAGTCTCCAGCATGCCTCAGCGGGAAACCTCACGTCCTGCATCTGAAAACCACAAAATCCGCATGGGTGAGAACCAGAGGTCCCCAGCATGGTAACAGCTTCCACATATATAATACATAATAATAGAGAAAAGCCAAAGGCAATCCTAGAACTTCCTCCAGATAATATCAAAGCTTATAAACAAGTTAAACCATATAAGGGCATCTGACTAAAGATTCTTCAGTCTAACTAATACTTCCCTTTCCAATTCCTTCAAACCTCCCAACCACCAGCAGGAGTATATTATAGCAAACACAGTTATATCAGACAAAGAATATACAAGTAGGAGCAGTTAAGACATTTAGACAATTAGCAAGTAATATGCAGTCAAATAGGCAATCTCAAACAATTCACATAGTATGCATATGATGAATGCCTGTCCCTAGTGGCCGATGATATCATCTTGTCGGTTATAGAGCCAACCCGACAAGTCCTGGTCGCTAACCATTGGACTGTCCCTCTGTCGCGCATCCCCAACTCGAGTTATACTCGTTATAAACTTGATCATAAACATGATCCATATCCATCACCCTCACTGGTGAATATTTCGGGGGCGAGCTCATCCGGGTCTTTCACAGTGCCCAGCCACACTTACGACATAGGGTCAACAGAGTCTCGAGCCTCCACCTGGAGCACGTGGTGGCTAGCCACTGCTTCCTCCCAGGGATCTCGTGCCTCTGATAGTGGAAGTGCAAATCTCAATTATCAATAATTCAGCATAAACATGCATGAATTCTCATCCATGGATCAACATCCATATCAGCCATCCGGCTCACGGTTCAGTCCAGAACCAGCCAATATTCATATCATACACAGCCTTTCCGGCTCACGGTTAAATCCATAACCAGCCATCCGGCTCACGGTTAAATCCATAACCAGCCGTTTCATTAACAATTATAGCCTTTCGGCCCGTGGCATAACAAGCACTTCCACCACCATCCTCCGCATCTCACATAATCATCTTGATCCTCATTGATCATTCATTTTTCCCTTGCTTCACTCGCAAGTTACCTCATCCACTAGCCCCTTTTTAATAGCTAGGCAGGTCATAATGATTTAAGACATAAATGGTGAGATCGGAGGCTTAGAAGTATGAGATTTGGCTTTTAAAACTCAAAAATCAACTTTGGGATGAAAACAGAGCCGCGCGTATGCGCACTCCACGCGCACGCGTGGATGGCCTCAAAAACTCATCGACGCGCAAGCGTCATGCACGCTAACGCGTGGATTACAAATTTGCCAATCGTCGCGCACGCGTCAACCACGCGTACGCGCGGGTGTTTTCGTGCCCCAGGCACAACACTGGCACAATTCTGGCATAACTCTCTGGAAAATGGCTGGGCATTGGGTGCAGCACCATCGGCGCGCCCGCGCACACCACGCGCACGCGTGGATGGCATTTTATGGAAGATCGGCGCGTACGCGCCAAGTGCGCCCATGCGCAAGGGGTCATTCTGCTAAAAATTTTCTAAGTTAAAAGGTGCAGAATTCACAGATTTAAACCCCGATCTTCCAACGGACATAACTTCCTCATTTTAAATCGTTTTTCACCCGTTCTTCGAACGGCATGGACATCCCGGATCCAATTTCATTTTTAAACAGATTTGG
Source organism: Arachis stenosperma (assembly GCF_014773155.1). Classification (NCBI taxonomy): domain Eukaryota; kingdom Viridiplantae; phylum Streptophyta; class Magnoliopsida; order Fabales; family Fabaceae; genus Arachis; species Arachis stenosperma. The sequence goes on from NC_080385.1 coordinate 136,074,276, forward strand.
TATAAAACGGAGATCCGTAGTCCAAGTTATGTCCCGTCAAAGTATGCCCAAAAACCATATTTTCATACAAAATCACAATATGCCATTTTCAAAACAAACCATTTTCAACTCTTTTCAAAATCAATCAAAACATGCCAATTTCATCCCTTTTCTTTGAAATCAATCAAATGTATCAAATTCAACATCAAGCCTCCTCAACTCACACATTGACACATTACCACAATTTACCAAAATCACTATCTCATCATTTTACCCCACTTCACCCAAGTGGCTCAAACTCAAACACATTGACATATCATATACTACTCCTCATGCCAATTCTCAACAACACCAATTCCAATAAATCAATATTGTACACAATCAACATCATACTCACCATTAACATGGTTCAACCCACAATTCAACCATAACCAATCATCAAGCATATATCACAACATGCATATTTCTCATACATCATACCACCAAGGCATCAATAATCATCATCACATATATGACCACATCATATATCTCAATCATTCAACAACATCAACAATTCAATGCCTATCTTAGGGCCTCTAGCCTAAGTATTTCCTACCACATTACATATTAGATACGGGAAACCGAAACCATACCTTAGCCGATTTTTCCAAGCTCCACCGGAGCACTTCCAAACCACTTATCCACAAGCTCTCAAGGCCTCAACACCTCCAAGAACATATTTTTCACCACCAAACCCTTTCCAAGCTTTTCAAAGTCCAATCAAGCTCCAATATCCACACATACACAACCTAAGCCACAACTATCATACCCATACACAACATCTCAAAACCCAAACATCATAAAATCACAAATTACACTAGGGTTGAGAATCTTACCACATCCAAGGTCCAAGGAGACAAGATTAACCTTCTCCTTCAAGAGAGTTGGGTCCTATAACATCAAAGAACCCAAAATCTCAACATTTTTGCTCATAAAATTCGAAAACAAGGCTGGAATTTCGAAGAGAAAACGTGGCTTACCTCAAGATTAATTGTATGGGTTTTGTAGAGCTCTCCGCGGTGAACGCGTGGCCACAAACGGAGCGGCAATCGGAGCTCTAGATCAAAAGTTATGGTGGTTTGAAGATCAAGTGGGAGATAGAAGTTGAGAGAGTGTTCTTCTCCCCCTTTCTCTCTAATTTCAGCGTGTGTGTGTAACAAGTGAGGAGAGAGAGTGCTGAAAACTAGGGTTTTGGTTAAGTTATGTTGGGCCAAGGGCCCACTTTGGGTCCGGTTGGCCCGGTTTGGCCCGTTCGGTCCAATCTTGGTCCGAATTCTATAAAATTGGTACCAAAATTCTCGTCTCAGTCTCCTCTATCACATTTAGCCATAAAAATCACATTTTAGGCTTTCTAGAATAAATTCTCATTTATGGGTTAATTAGCCGTTAATTAACCGGGTTTTACAGGTTCATTAAGTCTATGCTGAACCAGTTTGATTTTTCATACTTTACTAAACCACAACACAAACCGATCACGGCCTCTGGCCCATCACATAAGCAATTATGACCTCAAGTCCAAACAACTCAATTAACATCCAATTCACCACAATCCAATCAATTTCAGTCACAAACGTAAGTAATGAGACTCAAACACAATCAAAGCAGTTATATGCAATTAATAGTTAAACATAATTATTTACATAGGCAAACCAATTACAATATGCACACACAAACATTGTCACATAGATGCATATGATGAATGTGTGTCCTATTGGTTGTGATATCACATTGTCGGTTCAACTGCTAACCCAACACATTTCCATGGGATTGTCGCTTTCGGTCACATTTATAAATGGGAACCCCTAGGATATAGTGTCTGGCTCACTTTCCCTAAGATATAGTGCTCGACCACTCTTATGACTAAAAGTATGTGAGTAGGACCTCTACCACAACCCTCACACCTCAGCGTAAGAGGGACGAACCCTACGCCTTATGCCTACAACTCAGCATAAGCGGGACAAACCACGGCCCTTACGCTTACCAAATGATATCTCATCAATCTTAGTAATATCCATAATCAGTCAGGCTCAAATCATAATCAAATCATTCTTGGCCCATGTACTTTTAATAACCAATTTATTCAGTTCACATCTTGCCAAGAATCACTTTTCTTTAAAATCCATTTCCCTTCAAAATGGAACCTTTTATGTAACATTTTATCAAAATTTTTGAACAACTTCAAAACCATACAAATTTTGAAATCTCTTCTAATAGACTCAAATCATTCATTTTTAAATAAGTATTTGGTAATAAAACTCCACAGTAGAGTCTCAAGACTTTAGGGGAGAATGACCTATCTCAATTCCTTAAATTAATTGAAAATCCTTAAAATAATGGCTTCTTGACTTGAATTAATTAAGATAGAATTTAAACCAAAACCAAGTCATGTAAATAAAAATTTCAGAGCTAATTTTAAAACCAAATTACTTAAAACAAAACCAATCCATTTAAATTAAAACCACTTTCAGATTCACTCTCAAAACGTCACAAACGGAATTATTCAATCAAAGTCCAATTTCTTTTAAATTTACTAAAACTCCTCCGAATGGGATTCCATAATCGAATTCAAAATATAAACCTTTTTTATATTTAATTCAACCTCAAAAAACATTATTTGTTTCTTAATTAAATCAAAATTTAAACAAAATTCTTTTCTAAATAGCTTGCACTTAAAATATAATACTTTTCTTAACTAACTCAAATAAAATAATATAATTCTCAAATTCATAATTTTATAAATAACCTTTCAAACAAAGTCTCAGATTTTATAGAAATTTTCATAGCACCTCCCCTAAAATTTGGACTTTGCCACCCTTTTCGGGTCCCAACCAAACTATTCCGCAACCCTTTCCAACAGGTTCAAAACCAAATAAGTTCAAAATCAAGCTGATTCCAAAAATTCATATCATTTGCATATCTTAAGGAAACTGATTCAAAATCAAATTATTTTCAACGAATCAAACTTATTTCCAAAACATTAAGGAAACAATGTAGCAATCGTACGTTTAACAAAACCAAACATTAATCCTATCAAACAAACAATCATATTCATCCAAAATAGCCAGACAATACATAAGACTTATACAATCATTAAAAAGTGTATTTCTCACATCAATATCCATTTATAACAATTCATAATTATAAAATTGAGTTTTTAGAAGAATCCCTACCTCGACAAGTTGAACCCAAAACCAAACGCGTCAAAGAAACCTTTTCTTTCGGCCCGCAATTAACGGCAACTGCAACCACAACTCCTCTTACATCCACAACAGCAAAAACAGCTTTATATCATAGCATGCAATCTCGACAACTTAAGGCTAAAACATTAATATTGTGAAAAACTTAATAATACATAATAGAACAGTAATGTGAGGTTTTTGTTACAGAGATACCTACTGTAATAGCAGAACGAAGCAATAACGGTCTCTGAACCAGTTTGGCGGCAATCTCGGCAGCTACCTTAAGTGGCAGCGGTAACCAGAACTTCGACGATGGCGACTGTAACAACATGCAACTTCGAAAAAGTTCCCAAAATCTCAAAATGTAAACCAAACTCAAAACCTTTACCGGCAGTTGTCGTTGGCGATGGCAGGGGCATTTTCCTAGTGGCAGAGGCAGCTTCTTCCTCTCCCATCTGTGACCAGCCTCGATGGTGGTGAAAGCTAGCTGCGATCGCGACAGCTCGGAGGAGGACGACGGTGGTGACTGAGGTCCCACAACGGTGATGCAAACAATTTCATCTCCTTCCCCCGTTCGTGGTACCAACGATGGCAGCTCTGGGCAGAGGCGGTGACGATGTGGCTAGCGGCAACGAGCATGGACGGCGGCGATTCAGGTTTCACAAAGAGCGACTGGGCTGCAAGATTCCCTCCTCCTTTGCGGCACTCTCTCTCTCCTCAGTTCTGACCCGCGACAGCGATGGTTTCACGAACAGCAGCGGCAGCGACGGGCTTCCTCCAGGCCTGCGAGCACGACAGTGGTGATGCAGTGAGGACGACGGCGAGCTCGACGGTAGCAACGGCCTCTTCTCCTCCTCTCTTTCCACATCTCTCTCTTTCTCTCTCTCTTTCTCTCTCTCTTCTCTGTGCTCTTTCCGCTCTCTCTCTTCTTTCCTCATGGTGACACGACGGCGCGGCGGTAATGACGCACACCAGCACCATCCTCCCTCTCTCTTTCCCCTTCTTCTCCATCTCTCCCTCCTTGCGCTGACGGAGAATTTATGTCGGTATAGAATTTCAAAAAAAAATCAACAAAGTATAGATCTAAACCAATAATTAAACCTCAATCAACGTTTAATTTGTTTGTCACTTAAGTAAACCTAAAAATAACTGAAGTATTTAAACCTCGGGTCGTCTCTCAAAGAAATTGCAGGAAAGTGTACTCATTATTGGTTGTGGAAAAGTATTTTTGTGGTTTTTGAATGATGAACAAGGAATGTAAATTACAAGAAAATAAACTAATAACTAAGAAAAGTCCTAGAAAGGGGCGAGAATTGAAATTCATATCCTTATTATCATCGTCAATTGTGATGGTAATTGCCTTTTGCTCTCACTTAGTTAACCTCTAACAATTTAAGGAAAATCAAGTGAGCAAAATCAACTTAAGTTCACAAGTCCTGATCAAAGAATATATTTAGTGCAGCTCAAGCCAGCTAGCAACTTTCAATCACCAATCAACAAGAGACTTTGACAATTCAAGAGTCTTCGAATTACTCAATCCAAGCCAAGAACACAAAAATCTATTTTAAAATCCAACCAAGTATTTTATCAAATACTTGGAAGGCATAAGATAAAAATATAGAACATTAACACGAAATAGTAAAATCTAAGACTATCAATTGCAAGAGAACAATAACAACAAATTAAAAGAAGTGACAATAATCATAAAATACCTCAAAATGCATTAAAAGGAAATTAAAATCAATAAGGAGCCATGAACAATAAAGCAATAAGGTAAAGGAAACAACATATAAACTAAAGAAAGCAAAGAGGTAACAATAAGAAATTAAAAGAAGAAATTAAAAATTAAAAATAAAAGAAGAAACCCTAAAACCTAGAGAGAGGAGAGAACCTCTCTCTCTAGAATTCTACATCTATCTAAAACTAATATGTGTAAATGAATGAATTGTTTTCAATCTATTTCTAGCTCTATCTACGGCCTCTTGTCTTCGTTTTCGGAATTGGTACTGGGCCAAAATCAGCCTAGAAATTACCCCCAACGTATTTTCTTTACTGAGGCACGTGCCGCTTGTCACGTGTACGTGTCAGCCACGCGTACGCGTCATTTGAACTCTGCACTGGCTCGGTTGACGATACTCCTGGTTACACGCACAACTCAGCCATGTGTACGCGTCGGTTCCAGCTTCTCAAATCTCCAAATTCTTGTGTTCCTTCCACTTTAGCATGCTTCCTCTTCATTCTCTATGGCATTCCTGCCCTATAACCATGAGATCACTCAATGAACACATCACGGCATCGAATGGTAAAAAGAGAGAATTAAAAATTGGTAGTTTTAAGGCCTAAGAAGCATGTCTTCAATTATAGCACAAAATTAGAAAGGATTTACACAACCATGCAATTTACCTAAATAAGTGTGAGAAAAGTTGACAAAATCCACTCAATTTATTACAAAATAAACCATAAAATTGTGGTTTGTCCATCCCCCTATACTTAAATATTAGCATATCCTCATGCTAAACTCAAGAGAAGCTATAAAGGGGGTGAAGAGGAATGATAGAATTTATTAAATGCAACATAGCTATATGCAACTAAATGCAAAATACTACCTACTTGGTTAAAAGTGAATCAATCTTCCAAGAACAAATATGAACTAAATTCCACTAATTCAAATCTCAAAATAAAGTACAAATAGACTTTCAAAAAGAAAGCTCATGAAAGTCGTGAACAAGGAATTAAGCATCGAACCCTCACCAGATGTGTATCCGCTCTAATCGCTCAAGTGTTTAAAGGTCGATTATCTCAATTCTCTACTAATCTTACTTTCCAAAGCTTGCTCTTCTTCTACCAATCAACATATATTCAATGCATGAATACACATATCAAGAGGTCTTTTCATCGGTTGTAATAGGGTTAAGGTCAAGGTAGGAATGTATTTGGTCAAGTAGACTAAAATCTGAATTCTTGATTAACCTAAACTTCCCACCTAACCTAAGACAGTCCATGTAATCAAAATGCAAAGCCTAACTACCTATTAACTATCTTATCCACATATTCATGCATCCAAAATTTGAGTACAATACATATACGTTGCTACCACCATTTACTTTGGGGAGTTTTGTCCCCTTTTATTGTTTTCTTTTTTTCTTTTTTTCCTTTTTATTTTTCTTTTCTTTTTATTTTTCTTCATATGTTGTGGATAATATATATACACGAGATATTAGTGCATATGATTAAGGTATTGAATGCAAGAATATGCGCCCAACTATTTTTTGCACATTTTAACAAAAAATGTAGAATACCCAATTCCCAAACCAAATATTTCCAAACCCAGTTTTTTCACATTTAAATCATGCACACTCTCATTGGTCTAAGCTAACCAAGGATTCAAATTAAGTACATTCATTATTTTTCGCTTAGAGTTAGCGATGTGCTAAAATAAAGAACAAATGGGGTAAAATAGGTTCAACATGGGTTTGTAAAGGATGATGAAAAGGTAAGGCCATATGGGTGTGTGAGCTATAGTGAAACAAAGGCCTCAATCACAAAAATGCATTCATACATCAAACAATAAAAATATAGAATCAAGCAAGAAAAAGATCACAATCTTAGAGAGAACAACACACACCAAAACAAAATATATTGGTTGATAAGATGCAACCAATCAAATAGGCTCAAAATCTCACTAGGCTTGTGTGTTCTAGCTCTAAAACCATGTTCCAAATTAAATTCCTTCAAGCAAGTTCAACAAAAATTTTGATTCGAATTAGTGTAATACCCTAAAGCAATTTCTTGGAGAGGAAATCTTCACTTCAACCAAGTAGTCCTAGTAAGAAAAAAATGGTAGAATATGTACGAACTATAACTATAATGCAATGCAACAACTAACTACAAAAAGAAATTTAAGATATAGGTGTTGGAAAAAGGAATTGTTACCCACAGAAGTCGGTCTCGACCTCCCCACACTTAAAGATTTCACCATCTTCGGTGCATGCAAAGATGAGCAAGGTGAATTAGGGTGGGTTGCTACAACTGATGAGCTCTTTCAAAAGATTGTACAAAAGAACTTGTTTGTCACCCCATTTAGAAGCGTTTCCTTTTCCTTCTTGGTGGACAGCCTGAAAGGGGAGAAAAGATGGAAGATTAAGCCCAAAAAAATAAAGATATCAAAGTAAATAGAATATAAGTGGGGCTAATGCCAAATAAGAGTGGGTTCTCAACTACATGGTAGCTACAACATGTAAGTGAGAAAGCAATATAAGCGAATGGCATATCAACGGTGCAAGAATTGCAAAAATGAGTAAGAAAAAGTGGTCATGAAAGACAATGTGAGTTCATATCAATGCACAAAGAATACAAGTATCAATAGAGATTAAGCATTGACCTAGAAATTTCATCACCCAACAATACCAAACAAGTCACGAAGCACCAAAACAAGGTAAAAAATATTCAACAGTTGAGTAAGAAAATTTAATGCCAATGTTAAAATAACAAACTTAAAAATAAAGAAAAAGAACTAACCACAAATAACAAAATTAAATGCAAGTAAAAACAAAGAAGGTTGAGAAGTAAGATTTTGCAAGTAAGATTTTGAAAATAGTAAGAAAAAGCAATGGAGAAATAATAGTGAAAGATGATGAGAGAAGTGAGAAATAAGAGACAGAAAGAGAAGGAAAGAAATGGGGAAAGGGAAGAAGGGAGAAGAGGAAAGTAGGAAGAAATAAAGAAATAAGAAGTAAAGATAAGGAAAGTCGCACATGCGTCGCCCACGCGTGCGCGTGGGGAGTAGAAAAGAGAGGCGACGTGGATGCGTCCTTTACGCGTACGCGTGAGATGCAGAGAAAGCAAGGGACGCGTACGCGTGGGCGTGAATCGTGTCCAGCGCACAGTGCCCGCATAGTTCCAGCACAACTCTCTGGTTTTTGTACCAGCAGCAGTGCAGCATTAAGTATGACGCGTGAGCGTCGGTCATGCGCACGCGTGAGATGTACTTTTTTTTTTTGAAAATATCAGAACAAAGGTAAATATGTATATTTGAAAAGTAACACACACACACCTAATGAAACAAAGATAAGCAAATAAATAAATAAAAAGCTATAGAAAAGGAAGATCATACCAAAGTGGGGTGTCTCCCACCTAGCACCTTTGTTTATTGTCCTTAAGTTGGACATTTTGTGGGGTCCTTGCTAGGGTGGCTTATGCTTGAACTCTTCCATGAATACCCACCAATATTTGCGTTTCCAATAGCCTTCGGGATCCCAAACTAGGTGCATCAAGCTTCCAAGCAAATTTGAACAAGTGACAAGGCCCCAAGATTGATGATGGTTGAGGTGTATTCCGGGGTCCCAAACCTTGTTTGTCATCACCCTTTCTTCTTGATCTTTATGCTTCCATTTGGGTAACAAGGTTGAATAATTCTCATTTAAGCACCAACACATCTTCCTAAACCCAATCAATTGAGAACTATACCAACTATTGCACTTAGACCTTGAACTTCCAACCATAATGAACCTAGGATTGTATTGCCAACCACTAACCATCTTCCTTTAACTCTTAAAACCACAAAGATCTCTAAGTTCGTCATCCATTTCAAGTAAACCATATTCAAGCGAGAAATTAAAGCTTAAAGAGAAGAGATTTACCCACTTGAATGAAAGGATGGATGGTGATGGCTTGGGGAAAGGTGTCTCCAATGGCCTTGCCAATGTATGCTTTACTCCTTTTGACTCCTCTTTGATGATCTCCACCTCTTGACAGGCTTCTTCAACTTCAACCTCTTCTTCTTGGTAGATTTCTTCCAATTCAATCTCTTCTTCGTCATTTACCAAGGGTTTTGGAGGTTGTGCACCTTCTTTCTTAACCTCTTTTTCAAGTCCAATGAGAGATGATTTAATTGTAGATAAGAACACATCAATGATTGAATCCATTTCTTCCAATTCTTCACTCATGACATGCTTTGGAGGTTACGCACCCTCCTCAACATCAGTTTCAAACTTCTTGGAAGGAGGCTCTATGACTTGAGATTCCCATGGAGGTTCAGCATCTCCAAAATCTTCAACCACTTCCTCTTGTTCAATAACTTCAGCTTTCTCTACTTGCTTTAGTACAAAATCCCACTTTTTATTCTCCACCAACAGTTCTAATTTCTCCTTCATGCTATGCTCTTTAGTTGATTCTCCACATGTGGCCATGGGAGTGCTTTAAGTGTCCAAGCGTTGCGGGGATAGAATATTTACTACCTTGGTCAATGCAGCCGCGAATTCTAGTGTCCTCCTTTGAGTTTCACGTTGCTCATGAAGTAGTGAGGTGAGAGAATTATCTATTGGGACTTGGGTTGGATAGGAGGGTTTATTGGTTGGGAGAAAGGGCTCATAATAGGAACGTGGTTCATCTTGATAACGATATGGTGATGGTGTATATTGAGGTGGTGGTTCTTGGGAGTAATTGTGTTTAGAATTGGGGTGGTTCTATGTATGGTTCATATGGTGGTTGGTATGGTGGATAGGGGTTAAGGTCATATGGAGGTGTTTGGTGGTATGGGGGTTGTGAGTATGGTAGTTTAAAACTATGTTGAAATTCCTATCCTTATTATATTCATCAATTGTGATAGTAATTGCATTTTTCTCTCACTTAGTTAACCTCTAACAATTGAAGGAAAGTCAAGTGAGCAAAATCAACTTAAGTTCACAAGTCCTAATCAAAGACTAGATTTAGTGAAGCTCAAGCCAACTAGCAACTTTTAATCACCAATCAACTAGAGACTTTGACATTTCAAGAGTCTCCAAATTACTTAATCCAAGCCAAGAACACAAAAATCTATTTTAAAATTCAACTAAGCATTTTATCAAACACTTGGAAGGCATAAGATAAAAACATAGAAAATTAACATAAAATATAGTAAAATCTAAGACTATCAATTGCAAGAGAACAATAACAACAAGTTAAAGGAAGCAACAATAATCATAAAATACCTCAAAATGCATTAAAAGAAAATTGGAATTAATAAGGAGTCATGAACAACAAAGCAACAAGGTAAAGGAAACAACATATAAACTAAAGAAAGCAAAAAGGTAATAACAAGAAATTAAAAGAAGAAATTGAAAATTGAAAATAAAAGAAGAAACCCTAAAACCTCTCTCTAGAATTCTACATCTATCTAAAACTAATGTGTGTAAATGAATGAATTGTTTCCAATCTATTTACAGCTCCATCCCTAGCCTCTTGTCTTCATTTTCAGACTTGGTACTGGGACAAAATTAGCCCAGAAATCACCCTAGCATATTCCTTTACTGAGGCACGTGTTGCATGTCATGCGTACGTATCATTTGAACTCTGTACTAGCCACGCGTATGCGTCAGTTGACGATACTCCTGGTCACACGCACGCTTCAGCCATGCGTATGCGTCGGTTCCAGCTTCTCAAATCTCCAAGTTTTTGTGTTCCTTCTATTTTAGCATGTTTCATCTTCATTCTCCATGTCATTCATGCCCTATAACCTGAGATCACTCAACGAATACATCATGGCATCAAATGGTAATAAGAGAGAATTAAAATTTGGTAGTTTTAAGGTCTAAGAAGTATGTCTTCAATCATAGCACAAAATTAGGAAGGATTTACAAAACCATGCAATTTATATGAATAAGTGTGAGAAAAGTTGACAAAATCCACTCAATTCAATACAAAATAAATCATAAAATTGTGGTTTATCATGCACCTCCCTCTCCTCTTTTACTTTTTTCCTTTCTTCTTTCTTTCTTTTTCAGCAGCTGCTGCTGTTTTGTGTGTTGAGTTTTGACTATGTGTGTTGCTGAAGGAGAAAGGTGACGGCTAGGATTTCTTTGGGTTATGAAAATTGTGTGTTTGAGTGTAATAGGGATAGGGTTAGATGAAAAATTTATGGTTTTGATTTGGGAATTTTGGATTTAATTAGAGTAGAATAATTTTAATAAAATTAGAGTATAGAGTATTAATTTGCAATCTAATTTAATCTTTAAAAATTACTTTAAAATATTATTGGTTGTATTAAAATGCTAATTGGTTTTCAATCAAATACTCTTGAAAATATAAGATAATATAATTGATTTTCTTTATTCCTAAAACATAAAGTATTCAATTATAAAAATATTAATTATTTAGCCCAAATTATATAAAATTCTTATTATTTTACCACGACTAACTTTATAATTTAAATATAGAAAATAATTCAATAATTGTAAAAATAGATAAATTTCTAATTTAAATAGCCAACCTCGTTATTTTTTTTAATTTCTAAAACTTTAAGTTGTAAATAGGAAAATACTCAATAATTATAGAGTTTAGATAAAAGCCTTAATTTATTTCAAATTCAATTAATCAAAACTACCTCTAATTATCTTTAATAAAATAATTTCTGAAATTAAAACAATAAATAAATAAATAATTTAAAATTAGTTCATAATAAGACTTTTCAAAATTTTTGGATCTTTTATTTTTCATTTAATATTATTCTATTTTTTTGTCATATCATTTGAAATTACATGCTAAGAAAGCAAGGTGTTGGATTCAAGTCATTCATCTACAATCATGTTTGCATTTATTAAATATTGAATCTTATTATGAAAACTTCATGAATTTATATGTAGAACTTTTAGTACTAAAGTCATGAATTTAAATTCAAATTCTCCAATACAAAATAACTCTAGCCCTCAAAGTAATCGTTTAGAATTTTTTAATTCAAAACATCACTATTTGACATATGAGTAATCGGTTTATTTATTTTATTCTACAATTTATATAATTTATTATCATATTTGTATAATTTATTTCATAACATTCTTTGGTCAAGCCAATACTCATAAATTAAAAATGATTCGAGAAACAATCATTGGTCTCTTGTTATATATTGACGAAGTATCTATCTCGCAGTTAACTTAAACAGATAAAACTCATTATTGCAGAATTATTTATTTTTTAAATAAGTGCCGACATAATAATTCGACTAAGCTTGGAGGCTCACCATATCATTATTCACTTATCTGTTAACCGAGTTATAGCTCGGTCTCTATTGTGCATTATGAGTCATAACTCGATTTTATTTACCTTCATTCTAAATTTGTAATGGACAATCTTAATAACCATTATTCTGACTTAATAACCAACGGTTATAATATCAACTCTATGCCTAAAAAAGAGTCTTTTGCAGGTATTCACTATTCGTATTTTTCTTATCAAAATATACATCTTTTAAAGATAAAAAGATAAATTCAATTTTCTCTAAGACGAGATATATCTCTCTAATAATCCCCAGCCACCTGCAACAAGAACTAGCCAGTCTCCTTAGAAGAAGCGTGCCAACCCATGAAGGCCAACATGGAGGTACTCAAACTCATCCAACATGAACTCACTCTCTCCAATCAACACGCATAACTAAAAGACTGAAGTTCATATAAGACACGAGAAAGATAAATATCTTTTCTATATATTGATTAATTAATGAAACAATACTCATACATATATAGGAAAAACTACTAAAAGTACCCATGAAGTTTACGAACGCTGACAAAAGTACCCATAAACTAAGAAAATTAATGATGTATCCATGAAAGATAAGCTTCGTATGACAAAAGTATCCAAACCGTAACTTTTTGTTTATTTTTTAATAAAATTCTCAAACTATCCCCACTCTCAATCTCAACTCACTTTTTCAACCTTGCATAACCTAACCTGCACCTTTAAAACCTTTGTCGTGGAGTCCAAAACCACTTCTATAATAGACCAGGCCAAAATCAATGATGGTGGTGGTAGAGGACTTCGACCGGTTCCTAGCAGATAAATTTAGTATGGTGAGCTCTTTTCCATTTTTTTCACCACATTTCTTCACACAAAGAAAGTCCCCAAATTAAGAAAAAAAAAGAGAAAACAACTAAACGATTAAAAATTGTTCCTTTATGATTCTTTCTCTGATTCTTCATCGGTATTGATTGATTCTTTTGTTAATCTCGGCGTGCAATCCTCTGTTATGTTACTATCCAAAACTCCCACCATGAAAGTTCATTTCCTCTATTGTAGGAATAGTTTTGGACTCCATGGCAAGGGTTTTAAAGGTGCATATTGAGTTATGGAAGATTGAAAAAGTGAGTTGAGGTTGAGGGTGGGGGTAGTTTGGAAATTTTATTAAAAAATCAACAAAAAATTAGGGTTTGGATACTTTTGTCATACAGAACTCATCTTCTATGGGTACATCATTAATTTCCTTAGTTTATGGGTACTTTTGTCAGTGTTCGTAAATTTCATAGGTACTTTTGGTAGTTTTTTCTACATATATATACATACTAGTGTAAGATTCGCACTACTCATGAGTAAATATTGATTTATTATAAAAATTTGCTAGTGTTTATTTATTAGTACTAATAGTTGTCATTTTTAATTTAAAAAAAATTCTAATGTATAAAAACTCATCGTAAAAATTTGTTGGTGTATCTATATTAATACTAATAGTTATTATTTTTAATTTAAAAAAGTCATCATGTATAAAAAATTGATTATATGATGTATAAGACTTTTCCATATCATCTGCTTTCCAGAAGTCGAATATCTTTTTGAAACATATATGATGTATTCTTGTAAAAAGTTATTACTTCGTGAAAAATATCTAATACCCTAACACCTACTAGGTTCTTCTTCATCTATAGTGTATTCATGTATAATGTAAAATCTGGTTAATTAACGGCTAATTAACCCATAAATGAGAATTTATTCTAGAAAGCCTAAAATGTGATTTTTATGGCTTAATGTGGTAGAGGAGATTGAGACGAGAATTTCGGTACCAATTTTATAGAATTCGGACCAAGATTGGACCGAACGGGCCAAACCGGGCCAACCGGACCCAAAGTGGGCCTTTGGCCCAACATAACTAAACCAAAACCCTAGTTTTCAGTACTCTCTCTCCTCATTTGTTACACACACATGCTGAAATGGAGTGAGGGAGGAGAAGAACACTCTCAAGTTCTTTCTCTCACTTGATCTTCAAACCACCATAACTTTTGATCTAGAGCTCCGATTGCCGCACCGTTTGCAGCCACGTGTTCACCGTGGAGAGCTCTACAAAACCCATACAATTAATTTTGAGGTAAGCCACGTTTTGATCTTCGAAATTCTAGCCTTATTTTCGAGTTTTATGAGCAAAAATGTTGAGATTTTTGGCTCTTTGATGTTATAGGACCCAACTCTCTTGAAGGAGAAGGTTAATCTTGTCTCCTTGGACCTTGGGTGTGGTAAAATTCTCAACCCTAGTGTAATTTGTTGTTCTATGATATTTGGGTATTGAGATGTTGTGTATGGGTATGATGATTGTGGCTTAGGTTGTGTATGCGTGAATATTGGAGCTTGATTTGGGGATATTGAAAAGCTTGGAAAGGGTTTGGTGGTGAAAAATCTGTTCTTGGAGGTATTGAGGCCTTGAGAGCTTAAGGAAAAGTGGTTTGGAAGTGCTCCGGTTGAGCTTGGGAAATCGGCTAAGGTATGGTTTCGGTTTCCCGTATCTAATATGTAATGTGGTAGGAAATACTTAGCCTAGAGGCCCTAAGATAGGCATTGAAATGTTGATGTTGTTGAATGGTTGATATATATGATGTGGTCATATATGTGATGATGATTATTAATGCCTTGATGGTATGATGTATGAGAAATATGCATGTTGTGATATATGCTTGATGATTGATTATGGTTGAATTGTGGGTGGAACCATGTTGATGGTGAGTATGATATTGATTGTGTACAATGATGATTTATTGGAATTGGTATTGTTGAAAATTGGCATGAGGAAGAGTATATGATATGTTAATGTGTTTGAGTTTGAGCCACTTGGGTGAAGTTGGTTAAAATGATAGGATATTGATTTTGGTGAATTGTGGTAAAGTGTCAATGTGTGAGTTGAGGAGGCTTGATGTTGAATTTGATACATTTTGATTGATTTCAAAGAAAAGGGATGAAATTGGCATGTTTTGATTGGTTGTTGAAAAGAGTTGAAAATGACTTGTTTTGAAAATGGCACTTTGTGGTTCTTATGAAAAACATTATTTTTGGGCATACGTTGATGGGACATAACTTGGACTACGGATCTCTGTTTTGTTCTAAATCTGTTTAGAAATAAAATTGGATCCGGGATGTCCATGCCGTTCGAAGAACGGGTGAAAAACGATTTAAAATGAGGAAGTTATGTCCGTCAGAAGATTGGGGGTTGAATCTGTGAATTCTGCAGTTTTAACTTAGAAAATCTTTAGCAGAATGACCCCCCCCCCCCCCGCGCGTAGGCGCACTTGGCGCGTACGCGCCAATCTTCTCGAAAGCGCCATCCACGCGTGCACGTGATGTGCGCGGGCGCGCCGAGGTGCTGCACCCAATGTCCAGCCATTTTCTAGAGAGTTATGCCAGAACTGTGCCAGTTTTGTGCCTGGGGAACGAGAGTACCCACGCGTATGCGTGGTTGATGCGTGCGCGTCGTTTGGCTATTTTTCAATCCACGCGTTAGCGTGCATGACGCTTACGCGTCGATGAGTTTTTGAGGCCATCCACGCGTGCGCGTGGAGTGCGCGTACGCGTGGCCCTATTTTCATCCCAAAGTTAATTTTTGAGTTTTAAAAGCCAAATCTCATACTTCTAAGCCTCCGATCTCACCACTTATGTCTTAAATCATTATGATATGCCTAGCTATTAGAAAAGGAGCTAGTGAATGTGGTAACTTGCGAGTGAATCAAGGGAAAAATGAATGATCAATAAGGATCAAGCATGATTATGTGAGAGGCGGAGGATGGTGGTGGAAGTGCTTGTTATGCCATGGGCCGAAAGGCTGTGATTGATAATGAAACGGCTGGTTATGGATTTAATGGTGAGCCGGGTGGCTGGTTATGGATTTAACCGTGAGCCGGATGGCTGGATTATTGCCGTGTTACGGCGGAGCCATAATTATGGCTAAGAATAAATGCATATATATGCTGTTGAATGAATTGTGAATGTTGCACTTCCATTATCGGAGATGAGAGTTTCCCTGGGAGAAAGCAGTGGCGAGCCACCACGTGCTCCAGGTTGAGACTTGAAGCTCTTTTGACCCTATGTCGTCAGGGTGGCCGGGCACTGTGAAAGCCCCAGATGAGCTCACCCTCATAAATATTCACCAGTGAAGGTGATGGATATGGATCATGATTATGATCAAGTTTATATTGAGTATAAGTCGAGTTGGGGAGACACGACAGAGGGACAGTCCAATGGTTAGCTGCCAGGACTTGTCGGGTTGGCTCTATAACCGACAGATGATATCATCAGCCACTAGGGACAGGCATTCATCATATGCATACTATATGAATTGTTTGAGATTGCCTATTTGACTGCATATTACTTGCTAATCGTCTAAATGCCTTAATTGTTCCTATTTGTATATTCCTTGTTTGATATGACTGTGTTTGCTACATTATACTCCTGCTGGTGGTTGGGAGGTCTGAAGGAATTGGAAAGGGAAGTATTAGTTAGACTGAAGAATCTTTAGTCAGATGCCCTTATATGGTATAGCTATTTATAAGCTTTAATAGTATCTGGAGGAAGTTCTAGGATTGCCTTTGGCTTTCCTCTATTATTATGTATTATATATGTGGAAGTTGTTACCATGCTGGGGACCTTTGGTTCTCACCCATGCGGATTTTGTGGTTTTCAGATGCAGGACGTGAGGTTTCCCGCTGAGGCATACTGGAGACTTCTAGATTTGCGAAGATCCTTCGTTCTCGGGACTATGTTTTGGTTTATATGTTTTGCTTAGATACTTTTATCTCCATTAAATAATACAAACTGTGATGACTCCTCTTATGGGAGGTTTTGGAGAATAGATTTCTTTATTTATGTCCCTTTGGGTTTCCTTTGGGGTTTTTCTTATCTTATCATATGTATATATTGCTATGCTCAGACCAGTTATCTTCGCAGTCGGATTTTGAGTCTTGATATTCTTGTTTTTGACACTCCCTTGTATATATATAATCTCGCGTTGGTTATCCTTGTTCATTACGTTATCGATCGGAGTGTTGCGCTTTAGAGTTGCGATTTTTTGTTTACCCCTTTTTCTACAAAGGCTCCTAGTTATAATCAATCATTCATACTACTATACGTACTAAATTTTTATTTTAGAGGTCGTAATACCTTGCCATCTCTGAATTATGACTTAAGCATAAGACTCTGTATGGTAGGGTGTTACATTATGGTATCAGAGCAGTTCGTTCCTGTAGAGCCTGAGGAATAGACTGACTATGCTTCTGTGCATTCTCTGTGTGTGTGTGTTATGTGCTATTAGTATATCTGCTTGATATAATTGGAATAAACGTTCATGAGCATGCATTTGGGACTTGAAGCACTAAACTTTCGATATTGAAACTGATCAACTTAATATCGATTGTTTGGTGTGTATAGGAACCAGATGGTGCCTCGTGGACGCGGTAGAGGCCGTGGTAGAGGCCGTGGTAGAGGTCGTACTAATGTTCATGCGCCGGAGAATAACCCTAATGACCCGGTGAACCTTATGACTACGTTGGAAAACATGGCTGCTGCGATGCAAGCCACTGCTGAAGCTCTTGGGCAACGGATAAACAATCATGGCAGCAATAGAAATAGAGCTCAGGGACCAATAGAGGTCAGAGCTTTCTCTGTGATGATAAACAAGTGTAGGGTTGCTGAAGAGTGTGTGAAGAAGGCAACCGCTGAGAGAGAAAATCACAAGGGACCATTCCCACAGAACCGAGGGAAGAACTTTGCACCTAGAGGTCCGCCTTTCAAGTGGGGAAGTTCTTTCAGGAGGCCCAACAACAACAACTCCCAAGGGAAAAGGTTTGGGAAGCAACCACAGAATGAGCAAGCTTGTGCTAGGTGTGAAAGTCACCATCCGGGAGCCCCGTGTATGGCCGGATGGGGTTTGTGCTATTACTGTAGTAAGGCGGGACATAAGGTCCCAAACTGTCCAGAGAAGCAGAAACAAGATGGTGGGAAAGCACAACAGGCTGGTCGGATGTTCACCACCTCAGCTATAGGTGTCGTGGGATCCGAGACACTCATCCGAGGTAACTGTGAAATGGCTGGTCAAACTTTAAATGCTTTATTTGATTCGGGAGCATCGCATTCATTCATTGCATTTGAGAAAGCCCATGAGTTAGGATTAAAGATCGTAACCTTAGGTTATGATCTAAGAGTGTATAATGCTACCCATGAAGCCATGGTGACTAGGCTAGGATGCCCGGAAGTTTCGTTTAGGTTCAAGCAGCGTGATTTTGTTCATAATTTAATCTGCTTACCAATGATCGGTCTTGATCTTATGTTGGGATTGGACTGGTTATCTAAGAACCATGTCCTGCTTGATTGTTCTACAAAGTCGGTGTACTTTATGCTGGAAGATACAGAAGGGCCGTCGTGGTGAATAATTATTACTTGAATTCGATGATAGTGAACTGTTCTAGAACCGAATGTCAGGGTATCCTGTCGTTAACCGCGGGCGTTTCGGGTGATGATCAAAGGTTGGAGCAGATTCCGGTTGTGTGTGAGTTTCCGGAAGTGTTTTCCGATGATATTGATGAGTTTTCACCTAACCGAGAGGTTGAGTTTGCTATTGAGTTGGTGCCCGGGGCGGGACCATCTCAAGCGCTACTGGTAAAGAAGAAAGATGGGAGTATGCGGCTTGTGTGGATTACAGGCTTTGAACAAGGTTACATAAAGATAAGTACCCATTGCCGAGAATTGATGATCTGATGGATCAGTTACAAGGAGCTGGAGTTTTCTCCAAAGATCGATTTGCGATCCGGTTATCACCAGATAAGGGTGAGGGGTGAGATTCCCTAAGACCGCTTTCAGGACTCGATATGGTCATTACGAGTACACTGTAATGTCTTTTGGGTTGACGAACTCTCCTGCGGTATTCATGGATTACATGAACAGAGTTTTTCGTCCGTTTCTAGATAAATTTGTTGTCTTCATTGACGACATACTAATTTATTCCAAAACTGAAGAAGAGCATGCGGAACACTTGAGGACCATGTTGCAGATTCTAAAGGAGAAGAAACTCTATGCAAAACTGTCTAAGTGTGAGTTTTGGAAGAGTGAGGTGAAGTTTTTGGGTCACGTGGTGAGTAAGAAGGGAATAGCCGTAGATCCAACTAAGGTGGAGGCTGTGATGGATTGGAAGTAACCAACCACCGTAACGGAGATAAGGAGTTTTCTGGGCTTAACTGGCTATTACCGAAGGTTTATCAAGGGCTTTTCACAGATAGCTTTGCCAATGACAAAGTTAACCCGCAAAGACACTCCGTTTGTTTGGACTCCTGAGTGCGAGGAGAGCTTTCAGACATTGAAGAAAAAGTTGACCATTACACCTGTCTTAGTGTTACCTGAGCCAAACGAGCCATTTGAGGTGTACTGTGATGCCTCATTGAAGGGTCTAGGGTGCGTGCTGATGCAGCATCATAATGTGGTGGCGTATGCCTCACGGCAATTGAGACCGCATGAAGTTAACTATCCTACGCATGATTTAGAGCTTGTTGCGGTCGTGTTTGCGCTAAAGGTGTGGAGGCATTACCTCTATGGGTTTAAGTTCCAAGTTTTCTCTGATCATAAGAGCTTGAAGTACCTATTTGATCAGAAAGAGCTTAATATGAGGCAGAGGAGGTGGATGGAATTATTGAAAGACTACGACTTTGAGTTGAATTACCATCCGGGAAAGGCGAATGTAGTGGCGGATGCGTTAAGTCGGAAGTCGTTATATGCGGCTTGGATGATGCTCTAAGAGGAGAAGTTGCTCAAGGGATTCGAGAGCCTAAAAATTGGTGCTCGAGAAGTATCCGGAACCTTGTGTTTGAGCCGATTAGAAATCTCAAGTGACTTTAAGTCCGAACTCCTAAAGGCTCATCAAAATGATGAAGCATTATGGAAGGTGTTACCGGCTATTGAGCAAGGGAAACAGTGGAGAGTGTCGGAAGAAAAAGATGGGTTATGGAGGTTCAAGGGTAGGATCATTGTGCCGGATGTTGGCACTTTGAGGCAAGATATCTTAAAGAAGGCACACAAAAGCGGATTCTCCGTTCACTCGGGAAGTACTAAGATGTACCATGATTTAAAGGCGATGTTTTGGTGGCCAGGTATGAAGAATGATGTGGCGGAATATGTTTCAAAGTGCTTAACTTGTCAAAAGGTAAATATTGAACATCAAAGACCTTCCGGGATGTTGCAACCTTTAGAGATTCCACAATGGAAGTGGGATAGTATTACAATGGACTTTGTATCGGGATTGCCAAGGACTGGGGCTGGTTTTGATGCTATCTGGGTAATTGTGGACCGACTGACGAAGTCAGCTCACTTTTTACCCATTCGTATGACTTACACCCTTGAGGAGCTAGCACGGTTATACATAAAGGAGATTGTGAGACTTCATGGTGTACCTGCTACTATAATTTCTGATAGAGATCCTCGTTCCACTTCAAGGTTTTGGGGTGCATTTCAGAAAGCTTTTGGAACCCAATTAAGGTTGAGCACGGCTTACCATCCTCAAACAGATGGTCAATCGGAGAGGACGATCCAAACACTAGAGAATATGTTGAGAGCTTGTGTTTTGGACCAACCGGCAAGTTGGGATCGGTAGATGCCATTAGTGGAGTTTGCATACAATAATAGTTATCATGCAAGAATCGGAATGGCTCCGTATGAGGCCTTGTATGGGAGGAAATGTCAATCTCCGCTATGTTGGTATGAAGCTGGGGAGAAAGGCTTGTTGGGACCGGAAATGATAGCCGAGACTACTGAACAAGTCACGAAAATCCGTGATAGGATGCTTACGGCGTAGAGTCGTCAAAAGAGTTACGCCGATCAGAGGCGAAAGCCCTTAGAATTTGAGGAAGGAGACCATGTCTTCCTTAAGGTTACTCCGACCACGGGAGTAGGTAGGGCGATTAAAGCAAAGAAGTTGAATTCTCGATACATTTGTCCATTTCAGATCCTGGAGAGGATTGGGCCGGTGGCGTATCGGATGGCTCTACCACCTCATCTTTCGAACCTGCACGATGTGTTTCACGTGTCGCAGCTTCGGAAGTACACTCCTGATGCTAGCCATGTGTTGCAACCTGAATCGGTTCAATTAAGAGAAGATTTGACGCTTCCAGTGGCTCTGGTCAGAAGTGATGATACTAGTATCAAACGGTTGCGTGAAAAAGAGGTTTCATTAGTCAAAGTGGCATGGAGTCGAGGCGGTGTTGAGGAACACACTTGGGAACTTGAGTCGGAGATGCGAACGGATTACCCGCACTTATTCTCAGGTAATTGCATTTGAATTTTGTGGGTAAAATTCCTAATTAGGTGGGTAGAATGTAAAATCCGGTTAATTAACGGCTAATTAACCCATAAATGAGAATTTATTCTAGAAAGCCTAAAATGTGATTTTTATGGCTTAATGTGGTAGAGGAGATTGAGATAAGAATTTCGGTACCAATTTTATAGAATTCGGATCAAGATTGGACCGAACGGGCCAAACCGGGCCAACCGGACCCAAAGTGGGCCTTTGGCCCAATATAACTAAACCAAAACCCTAGTTTTCAGCACTCTCTCTCCTCATTTGTTACACACACATGCTGAAATGGAGTGAGGGAGGAGAAGAACACTCTCTCAAGTTCTTTCTCTCACTTGATCTTCAAACCACCATAACTTTTGATCTAGAGCTCCGATTGCCGCACCGTTTGCAGCCACGCGTTCACCGTGGAAAGCTCTACAAAACCCATACAATTAATCTTGAGGTAAGCCACGTTTTGCTCTTCGAAATTCCAGCCTTATTTTTGAGTTTTATGAGCAAAAATGTTGAGATTTTGGGCTATTTGATGTTATAGGACCCAACTCTCTTGAAGGAGAAGGTTAATCTTATCTCCTTGGACCTTGGGTGTGGTAAGATTCTCAAACCTAGTGTAATTTGTTGTTCTATGATATTTGGGTATTGAGATGTTGTGTATGGGTATGATGATTGTGGCTTAGGTTGTGTATGTGTGAATATTGGAGCTTGATTTGGGGATATTGAAAAGCTTGGAAAGGGGTTGGTGGTAAAAAATCTGTTCTTGGAGGTATTGAGGCCTTGAGAGCTTGAGGAAAAGTGGTTTGGAAGTGCTCCGGTTGAGCTTGGGAAATCGGCTAAGGTATGGTTTCGGTTTCCCGTATCTAATATGTAATGTGGTAGGAAATACTTAGGCTAGAGGCTTTAAGATAGGCATTGAAATGTTGATGTTGTTGAATGGTTGATATATATGATGTGGTCATATATGTGATGATGATTATTAATGCCTTGATGGTATGATGTATGAGAAATATGCATGTTGTGATATATGCTTGATGATTGATTATGGTTGAATTGTGGGTGAAACCATGTTGATGGTGAGTATGATATTGATTGTGTACAATGATGATTTATTGGAATTGGTGTTGTTGAAAATTGGCATGAGGAAGAGTATATGATATGTCAATGTGTTTGAGTTTGAGCCACTTGGGTGAAGTGGGTTAAAATGATGGGATATTAATTTTGGTGAATTGTGGTAAAGTGTCAATGTGTGAGTTGAGGAGGCTTGATGTTGAATTTGATACATTTTGATTGATTTCAAAGAAAAGGGATGAAATTGGCATGTTTTGATTGGTTGTTGAAAAGAGTTGAAAATGGCTTGTTTTGAAAATGGCACTTTGTGGTTCTTATGAAAAACATGGTTTTGGGGCATACTTTGATGGGACATAACTTGGACTACGTGGATCCGGGATGTCCATGCCGTTCGAAGAACGGGTGAAAAATGATTTAAAATGAGGAAGTTATGTCCGTCGGAAGATTGGGGGTTGAATCTATGAATTCTGCAGTTTTAACTTAGAAAATCTTTAGCAGAATGACCCCCCCGCGCATAGGCGCACTTGGCGCGTACGCGCCGTTCTTCTCGAAAGCGCCATCCACGCGTGCGCGTGATATGCGCGGGCGCGCCGAGGTGCTGCACCCAATGCCCAGCCATTTTCCAGAGAGTTATGCCAGAACTGTGCCAGTTTTGTGCCTGGGGCACGAGAGTTCCCACGCGTACCCGTGGTTGACGCGTGCGCGTCGTTTGGCTATTTTTCAATCCACGCGTTGGCGTGCATGACGCTTACGCGTCGATGAGTTTTTGAGGCCATCCACGCGTGCGCGTGGAGTGCGCGTACGCGTGGCCCTGTTTTCATTCCAAAGTTGATTTTTGAGTTTTAAAAGTCAAATCTCATACTTCTAAGCCTCCGATCTCACCACTTATGTCTTAAATCATTATGATATGCCTAGCTATTAGAAAAGGAGCTAGTGAATGTGGTAACTTGCGAGTGAAGCAAGGGAAAAATGAACGATCAATGAGGATCAAGCTTGATTATGTGAAAGGCGGAGGATGGTGGTGGAAGTGCTTGTTATGCCATGGGCCGAAAGGCTGTGATTGATAATGAAACGACTGGTTATGGATTTAACCGTGAGCCGAGTGGCTGGTTATGGATTTAACCGTGAGCCGGATGGCTGGATTATTGCCGTGTTACGGCGGAGCCATGATTATGGCTAAGAATAAATGCATATATATGCTGTTGAATGAATTGTGAATGTTGCACTTCCATTATCGGAGATGAGAGTTTCCCTGGGAGAAAGCAGTGGCTAGCCACCACGTGCTCCAGGTTGAGACTTGAAGCTCTTTTGACCCTATGTCGTCAGGGTGGCCGGGCACTGTGAAAGCCCCGGATGAGCTCACCCCCATAAATATTCACCAGTGATGGTGATGGATATGGATCATGATTATGATCAAGTTTATATTGAGTATAACTCGAGTTGGGGAGACACGACAGAGGGACAGTCCAATGGTTAGCTGCCAGGACTTGTCGGGTTGGCTCTATAACCGACAGATGATATCATCAGCCACTAAGGACAGGCATTCATCATATGCATACTATATGAATTGTTTGAGATTGCCTATTTGACTGCATATTACTTGCTAATCGTCTAAATGCCTTAATTGTTCCTATTTATATATTCCTTGTTTGATATAACTGTGTTTGCTACATTATACTCCTGCTGGTGGTTGGGAGGTCTGAAGGAATTGGAAAGGGAAGTATTAGTTAGACTGAAGAATCTTTAGTCAGATGCCCTTATATGGTATAGCTGTTTATAAGCTTTGATAGTATCTGGAGGAAGTTCTAGGGTTGCCTTTGGCTTTCCTATATTATTATGTATTATATATGTGGAAGCTGTTACCATGCTGGGGACCTTTGGTTCTCACCCATGCGGATTTTGTGGTTTTCAGATACAGGACGTGAGGTTTCCCGCTGAGGCATACTGGAGACTTCTAGATTTGCGAAGATCCTTCGTTCTCGGGACTATGTTTTGGTTTATATGTTTTGCTTAGATACTTTTATCTCCATTAAATAATACAAACTGTGATGACTCCTCTTATGGGAGATTTTGGAGAATAGATTTCTATATTTGTGTCCCTATGGGTTTCCTTTGGGGTTTTTCTTATCTTATCATATGTATATATTGCTATGCTCGGACCGGTTATCTTCGCAGTCGGATTTCGAGTCTTGATATTCTTGTTTTTGACACTCCCTTGTATATATATAATCTCGTGCTGGTTATCCTTGTTCGTTACGTTATCGATCGGAGTGTTGCGCTTTAGAGTTGCAATTTTTTGTTTATCCCTTTTTCTACAAAGGCTCCTAGTTATAATCAATCATTCATACTACTATACGTACTAAATTTTTATTTTAGAGGTCGTAATACCTTGCCATCTTTGAATTATGACCTAAGCATAAGACTCTGTATGGTAGGGTGTTACATTATGGTATCAGAGCAGTTCGTTCTTGTAGAGCCTGAGAAATGGACTGACTATGCTTCTGTGCATTCTGTGTGTGTGTGTGTTATGTGCTATTAGTATATCTGCTTGATATAATTGGCATAAACGTTCACGAGCATGCATTTGGGACTTGAAGCACTAAGCTTTCGATATTGAGACTGATCAACTTAATATCGATTGTTTGGTGTGTATAGAAACCAGATGGCGCCTCGTGGACGCGGTAGAGGCCGTGGTAGAGGCCGTGGTAGAGGTCGTACTAATATTCGTGCGCCGGAGAATAACCCTAATGACCTGGTGAACCTTATGACTACGTTGGAAAACATGGCTGCTGCGATGCAAGCCACTGCTGAAGCTCTTGGGCAACGGATAAACAATTATGGCAACAACAGAAATAGAGCTCAGGGACCAATAGAGGTCAGAGCTTTCTCTGTGATGATAAACAAGTGTAGGGTTGCTGAAGAGTGTGTGAAGAAGGCAGCCGCTGAGAGAGAAAATCACAAGGGACCATTCCCACAGAACCGAGGGAAGAACTTTGCACCTAGAGGTCCGCCTTTCAAGTGGGAAAGTTCTTTCAGGAGGCCCAACAATAACAACTCCCAAGGAAAAAGGTTTGGGAAGCAACCACAGAATGAGTAAGCTTGTGCTAGGTGTGGAAGTCACCATCCGGGAGCCCCGTGTATGGCCGGATGGGGTTTGTGCTATTACTGTAGTAAGGCAGGACATAAGGTCCCAAACTATCCAGAGAAGCAAAAACAAGATGCTGGGAAAGCACAACAGGCTGGTCGGATGTTCACCACCTCAGCTATAGGTGTTGTGGGATCCGAGACACTCATCCGAGGTAACTGTGAAATGGCTGGTCAAACTTTAAATGCTTTATTTGATTCGGGAGCATCGCATTCATTCATTGCATTTGAGAAAGTCCATGAGTTAGGATTGAAGATCGTAACCTTAGGTTATGATCTAAGAGTGTATAATGCTACCCATGAAGCCATGGTGACTAGGCTAGGATGCCCGGAAGTTTCTTTTAGGTTCAAGCAGCGTGAATTTGTTCATAATTTAATCTGCTTACCGATGATCGGTCTTGATCTTATCTTGGGATTGGATTGGTTATCTAAGAACCATGTCCTGCTTGATTGTTCTACAAAGTCGGTGTACTTTATGCCGGAAGATACAGAAGGGCCGGTCGTGGTGAATAATTATTACTTGAATTCGATGATAGTGAACTGTTCCGGAACCGAATGTCAGGGTATCCTGTTGTTAACCGCGGGCATTTCGGGTGATGATCAAAGGTTGGAGCAGATTCCAGTTTTGTGTGAGTTTCCGGAAGTGTTTCCCGATGATATTGATGAGTTTCCACCTAACCGAGAGGTTGAGTTTGCTATTGAGTTGGTGCCCGGGGCAGGACCAATCTCAAGCGCTCCTTATAGGATGTCACCGTTAGAGATGACTGAGTTGAAGTCTCAATTGGAGGATTTGTTGGGTAAAAATTTTATCCGACCGAGTGTCTCTCCATGGGGTACTCCAGTGCTATTGGTAAAGAAGAAAGATGGGAGTATGCGGCTCTGTGTGGATTACAGGCAGTTGAACAAGGTTACAATAAAGAATAAGTACCCATTGCCGAGAATTGATGATCTCATGGATCAGTTACAAGGAGCTGGAGTTTTCTCCAAGATTGATTTGCGATCCGGTTATCACCAGATAAGGGTGAGGGGTGAGGATATCCCTAAGACCGCTTTCAGGACTCGATATGGCCATTACGAGTACACTGTAATGTCTTTTGGGTTGACGAACACTCCTGCGGTATTCATGGATTACATGAACAGAGTTTTCCATCCGTTTCTGGATAAATTTGTTGTTGTCTTCATTGACGACATACTAATTTATTCCAAAACTGAAGAAGAGCATGCGGAACACTTGAGGACCGTGTTGCAGATTCTAAAGGAGAAGAAACTCTATGCAAAACTGTCTAAGTGTGAGTTTTGGAAGAGTGAGGTGAAGTTTTTGGGTCACGTGGTGAGTAAGAAGGGAATAGCCGTAGATCTAACTAAGGTGGAGGCTGTGATGGATTGGAAGCAACCAACCACCATAACGGAGATAAGGAGTTTTCTGAGCTTAGCTGGCTATTACCGAAGGTTTATCAAAGGCTTTTCACAGATAGCTTTGCCAATGACAAAGTTAACCCGCAAAGACACTCCATTTGTTTGGACTCCTGAGTGCGAGGAGAGCTTTCAGACATTGAAGAAAAAGTTGACCATTACACCTGTGTTAGTGTTACCTGAGCCAAACGAGCCATTTGAGGTGTACTGTGATGCCTCATTGAAGGTTCTAGGGTGCGTGCTGATGCAGCATCATAATGTGGTGGCATATGCCTCACGGCAGTTGAGACCGCATGAAGTTAACTATCCTGCGCATGATTTAGAGCTTGCTGCGGTCGTGTTTGCGCTAAAGGTGTGGAGGCATTACCTCTATGGGGTTAAGTTCCAAGTTTTCTCTGATCATAAGAGCTTGAAATACCTATTTGATCAGAAAGAGCTTAATATGAGGCAGAGGAGGTGGATGGAATTATTGAAAGACTACGACTTTGAGTTGAATTACCATCCGGGAAAGGCGAATGTAGTGGCGGATGCGTTAAGTCGGAAGTCGTTATATGCGGCTTGGATGATGCTCCAAGAGGAGAAGTTGCTCAAGGGATTCGAGAGTCTAAAAATTGGTGCTCGAGAAGTATCCGGAACCTTGTGTTTGAGCCGATTAGAAATCTCAAGTGACTTTAAGTCCGAACTCCTAAAGGTTCATCAGTATGATGAAGCATTATGGAAGGTGTTACCGGCTATTGAGCAAGGGAAACAGTGGAGAGTGTCGGAAGAAAAAGATGGGTTATGGAAGTTCAAGGGTAGGATCATTGTGCCGGATGTTGGCACTTTGAGGCAAGATATCTTAAAGGAGGCACACAAAAGCGGATTCTCCGTTCACCCGGGAAGTACTAAGATGTACCATGATTTAAAGGCGATGTTTTGGTGGCCGGGTATGAAGAATGATGTGGCAGAATATGTTTCAAAGTGCTTAACTTGTCAAAAGGTAAATATTAAACATCAAAGACCTTCCGGGATGTTGCAACCTTTAGAGATTCCACAATGGAAGTGGGAAAGTATTGCAATGGACTTTGTGTCGGGATTGTCAAGGACTGGGGCTGGTTTTGATGCTATCTGGGTGATTGTGGACCGACTGACGAAGTCAGCTCACTTTTTACCCATTCGTATGACTTACACCCTTGAGGAGCTAGCATGGTTATACATAAAGGAGATTGTGAGACTTCATGGTGTACCTGCTACTATAATCTCTGATAGAGATCCTCGTTTCACTTCAAGGTTTTGGGGTGCATTTCAGAAAGCTTTTGGAACCCGATTAAGCTTGAGCACAGCTTACCATCCTCAAACAGATGGTCAATCCGAGAGGACGATCCAAACACTAGAGGATATGTTGAGAGCTTGTGTTTTGGACCAACCGGCAAGTTGGGATCGGTATATGCCATGAGTGGAGTTTGCATACAATAATAGTTATCATGCGAGCATCGGAATAGCTCCGTATGAGGCCTTGTATGGGAGGAAATGTCAATCTCCGCTATGTTGGTATGAAGCTGGGGAGAAAGGCTTGTTGGGACCGGAAATGATAGCCGAGATTGCTGAACAAGTCAAGAAAATCCGTGATAGGATGCTTACGGTGCAGAGTCGTCAAAAGAGTTACGCCGATCAGAGGCGAAAGCCCTTAGAATTTGAGGAAGGAGACCATGTCTTCCTTAAGGTTACTCCGACCATGGGAGTAGGTAGGGCGATTAAAGCAAAGAAGTTGAATCCTCGATACCTTGGTCCATTTCAGATCCAGGAGAGGATTGGGCCGGTGGCGTATCGGATGGCTCTACCACCTCATCTTTCGAACCTGCACGACGTGTTTAACGTGTCGCAGCTTCGGAAGTACACTTCTAATGCTAGCCATGTGTTGGAACCTGAATCGGTTCAGTTAAGAGAAGATTTGACGCTTCTAGTGGCTCCGGTCAGAATTGATGATACTAGTATCAAACGGTTGCGTGGAAAAGAGGTTTCATTAGTGAAAGTGGCATGGAGTCGAGGCGGTGTTGAGGAACACACTTGGGAACTTGAGTCGGAGATGCGAACGGATTACCCGCACTTATTCTCAGGTAATTGCATTTGAATTTTGTGGGCAAAATTCCCAATTAGGTGGGTAGAATGTAAAATCCGGTTAATTAACGGCTAATTAACCCATAAATGAGAATTTATTCTAGAAAGCCTAAAATGTGATTTTTATGGCTTAATGTGGTAGAGGAGATTGAGACGAGAATTTCGGTACCAATTTTATAGAATTCGGACCAAGATTAGACCGAACGGGCCAAACCGGACCAACCGGATCCAAAGTGGGCCTTTGGCCCAACATAACTAAACCAAAACCCTAGTTTTCAGCACTCTCTCTCCTCATTTGTTACACACACATGCTGAAATGGAGTGAGGGAGGAGAAGAACACTCTCTCAAGTTCTTTCTCTCACTTGATCTTCAAACCACCATAACTTTTGATCTAGAGCTCCGATTGCCACACCGTTTGCAGCCACGCATTCACCGTGGAGAGCTCTACAAAACCCATATAATTAATCTTGAGGTAAGCCACGTTTTGCTCTTCGAAATTCCAGCCTTATTTTCGAGTTTTATGAGCAAAAATGTTGAGATTTTGGGCTCTTTGATGTTATAGGACCCAACTCTCTTGAAGGAGAAGGTTAATCTTGTCTCCTTGGACCTTGGGTATGGTAAGATTCTCAACCCTAGTGTAATTTATTGTTCTATGATATTTGGGTATTGAGATGTTGTGTATGGGTATGATGATTGTGGCTTAGGTTGTGTATGTGTGAATATTGGAGCTTGATTTGGGGATATTGAAAAGCTTGGAAAGGGTTTGGTGGTGAAAAATCTGTTCTTGGAGGTATTGAGGCCTTGAGAGCTTGAGAAAAAGTGGTTTGGAAGTGCTCCGGTTGAGCTTGGTAAATCGGCTAAGGTATGGTTTCGGTTTCCCGTATCTAATATGTAATGTGGTAGGAAATACTTAGGCTAGAGGCCCTAAGATAGGCATTGAAATGTTGATGTTGTTGAATGGTTGATATATATGATGTGGTCATATATGTGATGATGATTATTAATGCCTTGATGGTATGATGTATGAGAAATATGCATGTTGTGATATATGCTTGATGATTGATTATGGTTGAATTGTGGGTGGAACCATGTTGATGGTGAGTATGATATTGATTGTGTACAATGATGATTTATTGGAATTGGTGTTGTTGAAAATTGGCATGAGGAAGAGTATATGATATGTCAATGTGTTTGAGTTTGAGCCACTTGGGTGAAGTGGGTTAAAATGATGGGATATTGATTTTGGTGAATTGGGGTAACGTGTCAATGTGTGAGTTGAGGAGGCTTGATGTTGAATTTGATACATTTTGATTGATTTCAAAGAAAAGGGATGAAATTGGCATGTTTTGATTGGTTGTTGAAAAGAGTTGAAAATGGCTTGTTTTGAAAATGGCACTTTGTGGTTCTTATGAAAAACATGGTTTTGGGGCATACTTTGACGGGACATAACTTGGACTACGGATCTCTGTTTTGTGCCAAATCTATTTAGAAATGAAATTGGATCCGGGATGTCCATGCCGTTCAAAGAACGGGTGAAAAACGATTTAAAATGAGGAAGTTATGTCCGTCGGAAGATTGGGGGTTGAATCTGTGAATTCTGCAGTTTTAACTTAGAAAATCTTTTGCAGAATGACCCCCCCCCCCCCGCGCGTAGGCGCACCTGGCGCGTACATGCCGTTCTTCTCGAAAGCGCCATCCACGCGTGCGCGTGATGTGCGCGGGCGCGCCGAGGTGCTGCACCAATGCCAGCCATTTTCCAGAGAGTTATGCCAGAACTGTGCCAGTTTTGTGCTTGGGGCACGAGAGTTTGGCTATTTTTCAATCCACGCGTTAGCGTGCATGACGCTTACGCGTCGATGAGTTTTTGAGGCCATCCACGCGTGCGCGTGGAGTGCGCGTACGCGTGGCCCTGTTTTCATCCCAAAGTTGATTTTTGAGTTTTAAAAGTCAAATCTCATACTTCTAAGCCTCCGATCTCACCACTTATGTCTTAAATCATTATGATATGCCTAGCTATTAGAAAAGGAGCTAGTGAATGTGGTAAATTGCGAGTGAAGCAAGGGAAAAATGAATGATCAATGAGGATCAAGCATGATTATGTGAGAGGCGGAGGATGGTGGTGGAAGTGCTTGTTATGCCATGGGCCGAAAGGCTGTAATTAATAATGAAACGGCTGGTTATGGATTTAATTGTGAGCCGGGTGGCTGGTTATGGATTTAACCGTGAGCCGGATGGCTGGATTATTGCCGTGGTACGGCGGAGCCATGATTATGGCTAAGAATAAATGCATATATATGCTATTGAATGAATTGTGAATGTTGCACTTCCATTATCGGAGATGAGAGTTTCCCTAGGAGAAAGCAGTGGCTAGCCACCACGTGCTCCAAGTTGAGACTTGAAGCTCTTTTGACCCTATGTCGTCAGGGTGGCCGGGCACTGTGAAAGCCCCGGATGAGCTCACCCCCATAAATATTCACCAGTGAAGGTGATGGATATGGATCATGATTATGATCAAGTTTATATTGAGTATAACTCGAGTTGGGGAGACACGACAGAGGGACAGTCCAATGGTTAGCTGCCAAGACTTGTCGGGTTGGCTCTATAACCGACAGATGATATCATCAGCCACTAGGGACAGGCATTCATCATATGCATATTATATGAATTGTTTGAGATTGCCTATTTGACTGCATATTACTTGCTAATCGTCTAAATGCCTTAATTGTTCCTATTTGTATATTCCTTGTTTGATATAACTGTGTTTGCTACATTATACTCCTGCTGGTGGTTGGGAGGTCTGAAGGAATTGGAAAGGGAAGTATTAGTTAGATTGAAGAATCTTTAGTCAGATGCCCTTATATGGTATAGCTGTTTATAAGCTTTGATAGTATCTGGAGGAAGTTCTAGGATTGCCTTTGGCTTTTCTCTATTATTATGTATTATATATGTGGAAGCTGTTACCATGCTGGGGACCTTTGGTTCTCACCCATGCGGATTTTGTGGTTTTCAGATGCAGGACGTGAGGTTTCCCGCTGAGGCATACTGGAGACTTCTAGATTTGCGAAGATCCTTCGTTCTCGGGACTATGTTTTGGTTTATATGTTTTGCTTAGATACTTTTATCTCCATTAAATAATACAAACTGTGATGACTCCTCTTATGGGAGATTTTGGAGAATAGATTTCTGTATTTGTGTCCCTTTGGGTTTCCTTTGGGGTTTTTCTTATCTTATCATATGTATATATTGCTATGCTCGGACCGGTTATCTTCGCAGCCGGATTTCGAGTCTTGATATTCTTGTTTTTGACACTCCCTTGTATATATATAATCTCGCGTTGGTTATCCTTGTTCGTTACGTTATCGATCGGAGTGTTGCGCTTTAGAGTTGCGATTTTTTGTTTACCCCTTTTTCTACAAAGGCTCCTAGTTATAATCAATCATTCATACTACTATACGTACTAAATTTTTATTTTAGAGGTCGTAATACTTTGCCATCTCTATTATGACTTAAGCATAAGACTCTATATGGTAGGGTGTTACATATAACTAAACAACTAGTGTGCTCACCATACCATTATTTAAGTGCATAATTTGCTTGGCTTATTTTTCTATCTATTTTATAGAATAATTTTTACCAAATTATTTTAAAAATGGATAAGCAAATCATTACTCTTTAAAATTTTAATTTGCATTCACGTGATGAACACTTAATTAATTTTTCTTTAAAAAAAATTACAAACTTTATCATATATATAATTAATTTTATGTATTTTTTGAATAAATAAAACTTTTTCATGATGTGAAATTCAACCAAAATAA
The DNA here is from genome assembly GCF_014773155.1 of Arachis stenosperma. Lineage (NCBI taxonomy): Eukaryota > Viridiplantae > Streptophyta > Magnoliopsida > Fabales > Fabaceae > Arachis > Arachis stenosperma. The sequence goes on from NC_080385.1 coordinate 136,107,342, forward strand.
AGAACATATATTATTGAAAACGTTAGATTGTTTATCATTATTGTTATTCCATTACCTTAAGGAAAAGTATAAGGAACCAAAAGCTTATCAGCCAAAAACTAAACAAAACTACATTAATTTATATTAATAATTAATTAATTTTAATTTTTTAAATTTAAAATTTAAAAAAAATTTAAATTGATTAAGTAAACCTAATTAAAACCTATAAAAATTTTTCTCTTTTCTCTCACATTAACTTATCCACTTCTAACAATCACAAATTCAAAAAATATATAAAAGAACATCCATTTAATATGAAAAAAAAACATTCTGATACTTAATAGAAGAAACATCCATATATATTAACTCGTAGAGATTTTGAATTCATCCAAATGTATTTGGCTGAGTTTTGGCTGATATGCTTTTGGTTCCCTAGCTTTACTCTTACCTTAATAATTTATCTAAACTATTATTCAATGTCTTCCAGTTATTCATAAAACATAAAAAAAAGTATATGCAACAAACAGCTAATTAATTCTTCTATTCATTGTTTCAACTATTTCAAACTCTAAAAACTCATTATTGAGGTGGATATTTTTCAAAAACATCCAATAATTTATTTTTCATGAAACAATGTAACTAATTACAAAATCTTACAACAAAGAGGAAAAAAAGAGTAGCAATATTATCCTTTCAAGAGCTCTAACGTATACTAAATCCAGTAGAAATTAATTCATCACAAAAGTCATTGTCTTATTTTCCTTGACATTTTTAAAGCCTTGGCTATTGTTATTGATGAGTTAGTTATGCTTTAGTATATACATGAAAAAAGATCAATCATAAAAAACAGCACTTTCTAGTTTCTAAGTATCTTTTCTGACATGCATTTGTTAAGTCGCACAATATACAATAAGACGGTAAATGATTATACTTTTATCTAGTGACGAAAAGTGTACTGAATAAGAAATCTAGAAAGGAGTATAAACAATACATATGAAAAGAAATTAGAAAACTACCAAAATCTCGGCAGGAAGCTTTCCTTGGGGGCATGAATTCTTGAAATTGCTCATTCAATATTTTGATAGGCGAAACTCAATTCAAAAACTTGCAAAATAAACGATGATTTAGTAACAGTTCTCAAAAGACTATCTAATCACCTAGAATCTCAAACAAAGTCTCTCTCATTTTCTAATGTTTCATGAGTTATCGAATTTAACAGACGGTAACCGCCATCTTAATTTTTAATGTCATACTTAAAGCAATTCTTGGTCAACTTTTTCACTGAACTATATATGGAACACAACATCAATTATCAATCCTGAAGTACAAAGTAAATCAATAGAGACAAATAAAAAAGAACAAATTCACCTATTTTCATCTTCTTAAAACTAACAGAGATCAAACCTTCAATTTTACAAACAACGTGTCACTGAAAATAATGTTGCAACCGTCACATAGGTTAGAGGATTAAAAGCACAAACAAATTAATCATCCTTAAATCACTAAATTTCAGCCATTAGATGATAATGAATGAAAAGTAAAGTAAGAATTAATTTCTATACACCGATGATGTAAAATATGTTTTATACTATTGGTGCACGAAATTGTGATCATCAATGGCGCCATCAACATGGTACGCTCAATTGTAATATCAACTCTTTATCACAACTTCGCACAACTAACCAGCAAGTGCACTGGGTTGTCCAAGTAATAAACCTTACGCGAGTAAGGGTCGATCCCACGAAGATTGTTGGTATGAAGCAAGCTATGGTCAGCTTGTATATCTCAGTCAGGCAAATTCAAATGGTTATGGGTGATTTATGAATAAAGCATAAAATAAAGATAGAGATACTTATGTAATTCATTGGTGAGAGCTTCAGATAAGCATATGGAGATGCTTTGTCCCTTCCGTCTCTCTACTTTCCTACTGTCTTCATCCAATCCTTCTTACTCCTTTCCATGGCAAGCTGTATGTTGGGCATCACCGTTGTCAGTGGCTACAGTCCCGTCCTCTCAGTGAAAATGTTCAACACGCTCTGTCACAGCACGGCTAATCATCTGTCGGTTCTCAATCAGGTTGGAATAGAATACAGTGATTCTTTTGCGTCTGTCACTAATGCCCAGCCTTCAGGAGTTTGAAGCTCGTCACAGTCATTCAATCATTGAATCCTACTCAGAATACCACAGATAAGGTTTAGACCTTCCGGATCCTCTTGAATGCCGCCATCAATTCTAGCTTATACCACGAAGATTCTGATTAAGGGATCCAAGAGATATCCACTCAATCTAAGGTAGAACGGAGGTGGTTGTCAGGCACACGTTCATAGGTGAGAATGATGATGATGAGTGTCACGGATCATCACATTCATCAAGTTGAAGAACAAGTGATATCTTAGAACAAGAATAAGCTGAATTGAATAGAAGAACAATAGTAATTGCATTAATACTCGAGGTACAGCAGAGCTCTAGACCTTAATCTATGGTGTGTAGAAACTCCACCGTTGAAAATACATAAGAACAAGGTCTAGGCATGGCCGTGAGGTCAGCCCCCAAAACGTGATCAAAAGATTCAAAGATCTAAAGATGATCAAAGATCCAAAGATGAAAATACAATAGCAAAAGGTCCTATTTGTAGAGAACTAGTAGCCTAGGGTTTACAAAGATGAGTAAATGACATAAAAATCCACTTCCGGGCCCACTTGGTGTGTGCTTGGGCTGAGCATTGAAGCTTTCATGTGTAGAGACTTCTCTTGGAGTTAAACGCCAGCTTTTGTGCCAGTTTGGGCGTTTAACTCCCATTCTTGTGCCAGTTCCGGCGTTTAACGCCGGGCAGTTTTGAGTTGATTTGCAACGCCGTTTTGGGCCATCAAATCTCGGGCAAAGTATGGACTATTATACATTGCTGGAAATCCCAGGATGTCTACTTTCCAATGCAATTGAGAGCGCGCCAATTGAGCTTTTGTAGCTCCAGAAAATCCACTTCGAGTGCAGGGAGGTCAGAATCCAACAGCATCTGCAGTCCTTTTCAACCTCTGAATCAGATTTTTGCTCAGGTCCCTCAATTTTAGCCAGAAAATACCTGAAATCACAGAAAAACACACAAACTCATAGTAAAGTCCAGAAAAGTAAATTTTAACTAAAAACTAATAAAAATATAATAAAAACTAACTAAAACATACTAAAAACAATGCCAAAAAGCGTATAAATTATCCGCTCATCACAACACCAAACTTAAATTGTTGCTTGTCCCCAAGCAACTGAAAATCAAATAAGATAAAAAGAAGAGAATATGCAATGAATTCCAAAAATATCTATGAAGATCAGTATTAATTAGATGAGCGGGGCTTTTAGCTTTTTGCCTCTGAACAGTTTTGGCATCTCACTCTATCCTTTGAAATTCAGAATGATTGGCTTCTATAGGAACTCAGAATCCAGATAGTGTTATTGATTCTCCTAGTTAAGTATGATGATTCTTGAACACAGCTACTTTATGAGTCTTGGCCGTGGCCCAAAGCACTCTGTCTTCCAGTATTACCACCGGATACATACATGCCACAGACACATAATTGGGTGAACCTTTTCAGATTGTGACTCAACTTTGCTAGAGTCCCCAATTAGAGGTGTCCAAGGTTCTTAAGCACACTCTTTTTGCCTTGGATCACAACTTTATTTCTTTCTCTTCCCCCTTTTTTTTTTCTTTTTCTTTCTCCCTTTTTTCATTTTTTTTTTTGAATATTCACTGCTTTTTCTTGCTTCAAGAATCATTTTTATGATTTTTCAGATCCTCAGTAACATGTCTCCTTTTTCATCATTCTTTCAAGAGCCAACATTCATGAACAACAAATTCAAAAGACATATGCACTGTTCAAGCATACATTCAGAAACCAAAATATTGCCACCACATCAAAATAATTAATCTGTTATAAAATTCAAAATTCATGCAATTCTCCTCTTTTTCAATTAAGAACATTTTTCATTTAAGAAAGGTGATGGATTCATAGGACATTCATAACTTTAAGGCATAGACACTAAGACACTAATGATCATGTAATAAGACACAAACATAGATAGACATAGGCATAAAAATTCGAAAAACAGGAAAATAAAGAACAAGAAAATTAAAGAACGGGTCCACCTTAGTGATGGCGGCTTGTTCTTCCTCTTGAAGATCTTATGGAGTGCTTGAGCTCCTCAATGTCTCTTCCTTGCCTCTGTTGCTCCTCTCTCATGATTCTTTGATCTTCTCTAATTTCATGGAGGAGGATGGAATGTTCTTGGTGCTCCACCCTTAGTTGTCCCATGTTGGAATTCAATTCTCCTAGGGAGGTGTTGATTTGCTCCCAATAATTTTGTGGAAGAAAATGCATCCCTTGAGGTATCTCAGGGATTTCATGATGAGGAGTTTCCTCATGCTCATGTCCATGAGTGGGATCTCTTGTTTGCTCCATCCTTTTCTTAGTGATATCCATGAGGACTTGGTCCAACCTTTGATCAAAGTTGACCCTTTTTGAGTTTGAAAGGGACCTCGGGGATCACCTTCTTCTTGGCCACAACTTTATAGAAGTGGTCTTGATGCACCCTTGAGATTAATCTCTCCATCTCCCATGACTCGGAGGTGGAAGCTTTTGCCTTCCCTTTCCTCTTTCTAGAGATTTCTCCGGCCTTAGATGCCATAAATGGTTATGGAAAAACAAAAAGCAATGCTTTTACCACACCAAACTTAGAAGGTTTGCTCGTCCTCGAGCAAAAGAAGAAAGAAGATAGTAGAAGAAGAAGATATAGAGGAGATGGAGGTGGGTTTGTGGTTCGACCAAGGGGGAGAAGTAGTGTTTAGGTTGTGTGGAAATGAAGGAGTAAAGATGGGTTTATATAGGGGTGGAGAGAGGGGTAGGTTTCGGCCAGTATGGGTGGGTTTGGGAGGGAAAGTGGTTTGAATTTGAATGGTAAGGTAGGTGGGGTTTTATGAAAGATGTATGTGAGTGGTAAAGAGAATAGTGGGATTTGATAGGTGAAGGGTTTTTGGGGAAGAAATGTTGAGGTGATTAGTGAATGGGTGAAGAAGAGAGAGAGTGGTGGGGTAGGTGGGGATCCTGTGGGATCCACAGATCCCGAGGTGTCAAGGAAAATTCATCCCTGCACCAAGTGGCGAGCAAAAATGCTCTTTATGCCAATTCTGGCATTAAACGCCGGGCTGGCGCCCATTTCTGGCATTTAACGCCAGCTTCTTGCCCATTCCTGGCGTTTAACGCCAGTCTGGTGCCCCTTTCTAGCGTTAAATGCCCAGAATGGTGCCAGACTGGGCGTTAAACGCCCATTTGCTGCCCTTACTGGCGTTTAAACGCCAGCAAGGTTTTCCTCCAAGGTGTGCTGTTTTTCTTTCTGTTTCTCATTCTGTTTTTGCTTTTTCAATTGATTTTGTGACTTCACATGATCATCAACCTACAGAAAACATAAAATAACAAAGGAAAATAGATAAATATAACATTGGGTTGCCTCCCAACAAGCGCTTCTTTAATGTCAGTAGCTTGACAGTGGGCTCTCATGGAGCCTCACAGATACTCAGAGCAATGTTGGAACCTCCCAACACCAAACTTAGAGTTTGAATGTGGGGGTTCAACACCAAACTTAGAAGTTGGTTGTGGCCTCCCAACACCAAACTTAGAGTTTGATTGTGGGGGCTCTGTTTGACTCTGTTTTGAGAGAAGCTCTTCATGCTTCCTCTCCATGGTAACAGAGGGATATCCTTGAGCCTTAAACACAAGGGATTCTTCATTCACTTGAATGATCAATTCTCCTCTGTCAACATCAATCACAGCCTTTGCTGTGGCTAGGAAGGGTCTGCCAAGGATGATGGATTCATCCATGCACTTCCCAATCTCTAGGACTATGAAATCAGCAGGGATGTAATTGTCTTCAATCTTTACCAGAACATCCTCTACAATTCCATAAGCTTATTTTCTTGAATTGTCTGCCATCTTTAGTGAGATTCTTGCAGCTTGTACCTCAAAGATCCCTAACTTCTCCATTACAGAGAGAGGCATGAGGTTTATGCTTGACCCTAAGTCACACAGAGCCTTCTTAAAGGTCATGGTGCCTATGGTACAAGGTATTAAAAACTTCCCAGGATCCTGTCTCTTTTGAGGTAATCTCTGCCTAGTCAAGTCATCCAGTTCTTTGGTGAGAAAGGAGGTTCATCCTCCCAAGTCTCATTACCAAATAACTTGTCATTTAGCTTCATAATTGCTCCAAGGTACTTGGCAACTTGCTCTTTAGTGACATCTTCGTCCTCTTCAGAGGAAGAATACTCATCAGAGCTCATGAATGGCAGAAGTAAATCCAATGGAATCCCTATGGTCTCAGTGTGAGCCTCAGATTCCCATGGTTCCTCATTAGGGAACTCATTAGAGGCCAGTGGACGTCCATTGAGGTCTTCCTCAGTGACGATCACTGCCTCTTCCTCCTCTCCAAGTTCGGCCATGTGGGTCATGTTAATGGCCTTGCATTCTCCTTTTGGATTCTCTTTTGTATTGCTTGGAAGAGTACTAGAGGGGAGTTCAGTAATTTTCTTACTCAGCTGTCCCACTTGTGCCTCCAAATTCCTAATGGAGTACCTAGTTTCAGTCATGAAACTGAGTGGTTTTGATTAGATCAGAGACCATGGTTGCTAACTCAGAGTGGCTCTGCTTAGAATTCTCTGTCTGTTGCTGAGAAGATGATGGAAAAGGCTTGCCATTGCTAAACCTATTTCTTCCACCATTATTGTTGTTGAAACCTTGTTGAGGTCTCTGTTGATCCTTCCATGAGAGATTTGGATGATTTCTCCATGAAGGATTATAGCTGTTTTCATAGGATTCTCCCATATAATTCACCTCTTCCATTAAAGGGTTCTCAGGATCATAAGCTTCTTCTTCAGATGAAGCATCCTTAGTACTGCCTGGTGCAGCTTGCATTCCAGACAGACTTTGAGAAATCATATTGACTTGCTGAGTCAATATTTTGTTCTAAGCCAATATGGCATTCAGAGTATCAATATCAAAAACTCCTTTCTTCTGATTCGTCCCATTGTTCACAGGATTCCTTTCAGAAGTGTACATGAATTGGTTATTTGCAACCATTTCAATGAGTTCTTGAGCTTCTGTAGGCGTCTTCTTTAGATGAAGAGATCCTCCAGTAGAACTATCCAGTGACATCTTGGACAATTCAAACAGACCATCATAGAAGATACCTATGATGCTCCATTCAGAAAGCATGTCAGAAGGACACTTTCTGATCAATTGTTTGTATCTTTCCCAAGCTTCATAGAGGGATTCACCTTCCTTCTGTCTGAAGGTTTGGACTTCCACTCTAAGCTTACTCAATTTTTGAGGTGGAAGGAACTTTGCCAATAAGGCATTGACTAGCTTTTCCCAAGAGTTCAGGCTTTCTTTAGGTTGTGAGTCCAACCATATTCTAGCTCTGTCTCTTACAGCAAAAGGGAATAGCATAAGTCTGTAGACCTCAGGGTCAACCCCATTGGTCTTGACAGTGTCACAGATTTGCAAGAATTCAGCTAAAAACTAATGAGGATCTTCCAATGGAAGTCCATGAAACTTGCAATTCTGTTGCATTAGAGAAACTAATTGAGGCTTAAGCTCAAAGTTGTTTGCTCCAATGGCAGGGATAGAGATGCTTCTCCCATAGAAGTCGGGAGTAGGTGCAGTAAAGTCACCCAGCACCTTCCTTGCATTGTTGGCATTGTTGTTGTTTTCGGCTGCCATGGGTTCTTCTTGTTTGAAGATTTCTGTTAGGTCCTCTACAGAGAGTTGTGCCTTAGCTTCTCTTAGCTTTCGCTTCAAGGTCCTTTCAGGTTCAGGGTCAGCCTCAACAAGAATGCTTTTGTCTTTGCTCCTGCTCATATGAAAGAGAAGAGAACAAAAAAATGTGGAATCCTCTATGTCACAGTATAGAGATTCCTTGAGGTGTCAGAGGAAAAGAGAAATAGAAGGAAGAGGTAGAAGAATTCGAACTTATCAAGAAAGATGGAGTTCGAATTGTGCATTAAGGAGGAGTGTTAGTCCATAAATAGAAGGATATGAGAAAAGGGGAAGAAATTTTCAAAACTAAATTAAAAAGATTTTAAAAACATTTTGAAAAATATTAATTGATTTTCGAAAACTAAGAGTGGAAAAGAAATTAAGTGATTTTTGAAAAAGATTTTGAAATTAGAAATCAAAAAGATATGATTGAAAAGATGTGATTTTTAAAAAGATGTGATTGAAAAGATATGATTGAGAAACCATTTAAAAAGATTTGATTTTAAAAATTAATGACCTGCCTAACAAGAAAGATATGATTCAGACATTAAACCTTTCTCAACAGAAAAGGCAACATACTTGAAATGTTGAATTAAATCATTAATTGTTAGCAAGTATCTTTGAAAAATGGAAAGAAATTGATTTTGAAAATATATGATTGAAAAGATATGATTTGAAAAAGATTTGATTTTGAAAAGATTTTGAAAACTTGAAAAAAATTGGCATTAAAAACAAAATCTTCCCTCTTGTGCCATCCTGGCGTTAAACGCCTAGAATGGTATACATTCTAGCGTTTAACGCCCAAAACACTATCCTTTTGGGCGTTAAACGCCCAGCCAGGCACCCTGGCTGGCGTTTAAACGCCAGTTTTCCTTCCTCACTGGGCGTTTTGAACGCCCAGCTTTTTCTGTGTAATTCTTCTGCTGTATGTTCTGAATCTTCAATTCTCTGTATTATTGACTTTAAAAGACACAAATCAAAAAATTTTTTGGATTTTTAATAATCAAAATGCAACTAAAATCAAATAAATAATGCATGCAAGACGCCAAACTTAGAAGTTTGTATACTATTGACACTAACAAAATGAGAATGCATATGAGAAACAACAACACACTCAAGACAAGAGAATTTAAAGATCAGAACAAGGAAATCATCAAGAACAACTTGAAGATTAATGAAGACACATGCATGAATTCGAAAAATGCAAGAAGAACAGAAACATGCAATTGACACCAAACTTAAAATGAGACACTAGACTCAACAAGAAACATAACATATTTTTGGTTTTAAGATTTTATAATTTTTTTGGATTTTTCAAAAATTAAGTGGAAAAGAAAATAAAGATATCAAAATTCTTAATGAGAATTCCAGGAATCATGCAATGTTAGTCTAAAGCTTTAGTCTAAAGGAATTAGACATGGCTAGCCAAGCTTCAGTAGGACATTGCATTCAAGAGCTAAATTGATGAGAATCAATCAGCTTTGGTGATGATAAGAACATCACCTTGAAACACTAGAATTCATTCTTAAGAATTCTGAAGAAAAATACCTAATCTAAGCAACAAGATGAACCGTCAGTTGTCCAAACACAACAATCCCCGGCAACGGCGCCAAAAACTCGGTGCACAAAATTGTGATCATCAATGGTGCCATCAACATGGTACGCTCAATTGCAATATCAACTCTTTATCACAACTTCGCACAACTAACCAGCAAGTGCACTGGGTCATCCAAGTAATAAACCTTACGCGAGTAAGGGTCGATCCCACGGAGATTGTTGGTATGAAGCAAGCTATGGTCAGCTTGTAAATCTCAGTCAGGCAAATTCAAATGGTTATGGGTGATTTATGAATAAAGCATAAAATAAAGATAGAGATACTTATGTAATTCATTGGTGAGAGCTTTAGATAAGCGTATGGAGATGCTTTGTCCCTTCCGTCTCTTTGCTTTTCTACTGTCTTCATCCAATCCTTCTAACTCCTTTGCATGGCAAGCTATATGTTGGGCATCACCGTTGTCAGTGGCTACAGTCCCGTCCTCTCAGTGAAAATGTTCAACGCGCTCTGTCACAGCACGACTAATCATCTGTCGGTTCTCAATCAGGTTGGAATAGAATCCAGCGATTCTTTTGCGTCTGTCACTAACGCCCAGCCTTCAGGAGTTTGAACCTCGTCACAGTCATTCAATCATTGAATCCTACTCAGAATACCACAGACAAGGTTTAGACCTTCCGGATCCTCTTGAATGCTGCCATCAATTCTAGCTTATACCATGAAGATTCCGATTAAGGGATCCAAGAGATATCCACTCAATCTAAGGTAGAACGGAGGTGGTTGTCAGGCACACGTTCATAGGTGAGAATGATGATGAGTATTACGGATCATCACATTCATCAAGTTGAAGAACAAGTGATATCTTAGAACAAGAATAAGCTGAATTGAATAGAAGAACAATAGTAATTGCATTAATACTCGAGGTACAGCAGAGCTCCACACCTTAATCTATGGTGTGTAGAAACTCCACCGTTGAAAATACATAAGAACAAGGTCCAGGCATGGCCGTGAGGCCAGCCCATAAAACGTGATCAAAAGATTCAAAGATCTAAAGATGATCAAAGATCCAAAGATGAAAATACAATAGCAAAAGGTCCTATTTGTAGAGAACTAGTAGCCTAGGGTTTACAAAGATGAGTAAATGACATAAAAATCCACTTCCGGGCCCACTTGGTGTGTGCTTGGGCTGAGCATTGAAGCTTTCATGTGTAGAGACTTCTCTTGGAGTTAAATGCCAGCTTTTGTGCCAGTTTGGGTGTTTAACTCCCATTCTTATGCCAGTTCCGGCGTTTAACGCCGGCCAGTTTTGAGCTGATTTGCAACGCTGTTTTGGGCCATCAAATCTCGGGCAAAGTATAAACTATTATACATTGTTGGAAATCCCAGGATGTCTACTTTCCAACGCAATTGAGAGCACTCCAATTGGGCTTTTGTAGCTCCAAAAAATCCACTTCGAGTGCAAGGAGGTCAGAATCCAACAGCATCTGCAGTCCTTTTCAGCCTCTGAATCAGATTTTTGCTCAGGTCCCTCAATTTCAGCCAGAAAATACGTGAAATCACAGAAAAACACACAAACTCATAGTAAAATCCAGAAAAGTGAATTTTAACTAAAAACTAATAAAAATATAATAAAAACTAACTAAAACATACTAAAAACGTACTAAAAACAATGCCAAAAAGCGTATAAATTATCCGCTCATCAACTATCAACAAATGAAATTCTGAAAAGGTGCTAAATCAGTATAGATAACTATATATTAAAATAACTAAATACCATAATTTCTCACTTTCTTATAATTTGAATGGTTAACAACATAAACCATAAGTTAATAGAAATTAATCTTAAATGCAAATACACCTTAGCTGTCTTTGTTGAATTGTGTAACTTTCTATGTTTTTCATTACATTCAAGCTTAGAGTCATCAGTCATGAGCGGCATGAAAGAAAAGAGATGCTTCCTAGCTATCTTTAAGTGTGCTCTTTTCTTTTTTAAATTTTGAAAGCTCAACCTTGCTTTAGTCAAAGTTGATTTAGCTTTTTCAATTTATTCCATCCAAAGATTGACACCATCTCTTTTTATCGTTCCACAATAAATATCAAACTTGCTATTTTTATTAGTAAATTTTAAGAATATCTAGTGTCAATCATTATAGTCCTAAGTAAATAATAATGGCATAAAAATTATTTCTATTATGTGCAAAAGTTATAAAAAGTAACTACGAGGATTAATAAGTAATAAGATTCTTTTCTATTCCTGAGTCCTCACAAAGAAGGTCTTGTAACTTTAAAACATGATGGCCAAAGAAATAACACAAAAGTCATATAAGCTTGCACAACACACAACAAAATATTTTTAAGTGAAAAATAGTGAAAAATAAATTCACAAAATGTCATCAGAATGTATCTTCATTAGGACTGAGGCATGATGAATACTATTTAAAAACTGCTAAACCAATCATTTCACCAATATCATAGCCATTGAGTTAAACTCTAAAATGTAACCTATCTGAGATTTACAGATTGCACCGTTTTGGTCCCTGCCTTATCGATTGCGCTATTTATGTCTCCAACTTTGTAAAAATACACCTAGTTGGTCCCTCACCCCATCTCCGACCAATTTTCCTGCCATTGGCCGTGACATGGCATTGACATGGCAAATGAGTGCCACACTGGACAGCATAAAACGTTATCATTTAATTTTTGGCACTAAAATCTCCCTAGAACAATGTCATTTGACAAATTTAGAAAGTTAATAGTTTGTAACCTCAATGTTTGTGATCACTTCTTCATCATCATCATCATCATCATCATCTTCTTCTTCTTCTTCTTCTTCTTCTTCTTCTAAACATAAACACTCTACGCTATGAAATCTTCAAGCCTGGCTACTGTCTAGGGTTGTTAGAGTGAAACTATTCAGCTTTGTGGGGTTCACTCACATACTAAGCTTCGTGCGCGATCATTTTCATTGACAGAAGGAGAAAGGGTTATTTGCGAAACACAAAGGTAAGTCTATTCTGGAAAAAAAATTAGTGCTTTTCAATTTAAAGATATGCATCATTGTGTCTGTTTTGTTAGAATTTGATGTAGGTTGACAAAAATCTTTCGTTGTTCATTATCTACTAATAAGGTTTTTGTGTATTTTATGGGTAATGGAGGGATTTTTTCAATGCTTTATATTCATAGAGAGACGGTGGGTATTTTATTCAATGCAATTTTATTTGGATTGGTTGATGTCTGTTTCTAATTTTTTGTTTGTGGGTGAGTGTGCAAGTATAGTTCCAAACCAACAATTGACCCGCGTCAAAGTTTAATTTTGTTTATCACAAGTGCAAACCAATAATAATAACCGAGAGTATTAGATCTCAGGTCATCTCTCAAAGAAATTGCAATGAGGTATGCGTGTTATCGGTTATGAGGTTTAAGGAGGTTTGCATGTAAAAAGACAAAAATTTAAGTAAGAATAAAATAAAATAAACAACTAAAGATAACAAATACTAAAGAGGCATTTATGGCAAGGATTGAGAATCAAGGTCTTCTATCCTAGAAATTAATCATAATACAATAATTACCAAGAGTTAAGCCTATTACGTTATCTCCAACATCGGGAGAAAGTCAAATATGCCTAGCTAATCCCAATCCATAAGTAGCATTAATAGAAATAATATTAACTAACAACTCTAGATAACCGACATAAATTGGGTATTAATGACTCAAGATTACCTAATTTCTCTTTCTAAGACAAAAATGCTTAAAATCTACTCTAAAACTAAGCCAAACATTTTATCAAACACTTAGTGTGCATAAAAATAAAAGAATGTTAAATTGCAATAATAATAAATCTGGAACTACCAAATGCAAGAAAATAACAACAACAACTCAATTAAACAATAAGAAACATAAAAAGACATCAATTGCATTAAAGGAAATAAAAATTAACAAGAGTTCAATAACATAAAAGTAACCAAGCATACGATCAAAATACCAAGTAAAACTAAGAAAGCAAGGATGTAGTAACAAGAAATTGCAATGAAAACTAAATCAAGACAAGAAATAAAGCCTAAATCTATGAGAGATTAACGTAATCTACCCTAATTTTAGAGAGAAGAGGGAGCTTCTCTCTCTAAAAAACTACCATAAAACATGTTTCTAACCTAATCAAATTGCTCCCCCCTTGTTCCTTCTTGAATTTGGCCTCAAATGCTTCAGAAATGAGTTGGATTTGAGCTTGGATGAGCTCAGAAATTGCCCCCAGCGTATTCCTTTAAGTTGGTCACTTGTTGCTTGTAACACCCTAATTACCCTAAGCCTTACCTCTAGCCGTAAGGTAAAGGTTAATCAAAGGTTATGACAATTCTAAGGCTTATACATAGTTATATAGAAGGAAATAATATATTCTAGAAGTCCGATGAAGGATTTAGCTCATACAGAATTACAAAAGCGCGAAACGTTCACACGAAGCTAACGCACAAGACCCAAGGTATAGATGCAAGAAGATAGAATATATATAGATATAAGAGTATAATAATAATAAGGAACTAGCTGCAGCTACCGGAGTTTAAGCCGACTAATCAAACTGAAATACAATGAGTTTTTAAAGTTTAAAACAACTTATACAACTTATCTCTCAAGTAAGCCTCTAAGGCCATAAAGATAAATATACAAAGAGATGTGAGAGTAACTATAACAAAGTAAAATAAAAATAAACCAAGGAGGAACCATACTCTGCTCAGTCACCATAGCCGCAATCTCATCAAAATGGATTTGTAACCCGCGTCTGAAAAATAACAACTTCATATGGTATGAGAACTAGAGGTTGTCAGTATGGTAACAATGCCCAATAATGTAAGATATAAGGCTCCGGGACGCCGAAGGCAATCCTAGAACTTCACATCTCATATGGATATTCAAGCTTAACATAAATAAATATATAAAGAACTTAAACCATAAACCGGGTTATCTAAACTTAGGGGATTTCTAACTAAAACTAGTCACAGTTGTCCCACAGCCTTCACCAACCTACCTTCCGTGTGATTCCATCGCCACCGCCTACCTAACCTCCTCAACACCAGACAAACACAGATAATGCAGTCAAAGAAAACACAGGTAGTATTCATATATGTAACAAGTAATTCAAAAAGCAAGTAGGCATGTTATACAATTAGGCAAACTCAAGTAATCAAAGCAAGCAAGCATATAGCATATGCATATGATGAATGTCTATCCTATTGGCTATGATATCACATGTCGATTATAGTGCCAAACCCGACAGAAAATATGGTCGGCAACTCCCGGATTAGTCTCTCTGTTGCGCATACTCAGGAGGAATAATTCCAAGGGATAAATGCCCTACCACCTTCTCCTTTCAGAGGGAAATGTTCCGAGGGAGAGTGCCCTACCACCTTCCTCTAGATGCCGCATGATTCCGTGGGTTAGTACCCTACCACCTTTCAACCAGAGAGAAACCCATGCTCAGGAAGAAAAATTTTGAGGGATGATTGCCCTACCACCTTCTCCTTTCAAAGGAAAACATTCTGAGGGAGAGTGCCCTACCACCTTTCTCTTGAGCGATACATATGAGTAAGAAGTCCAGCTTCAAGCCTCACATCCGAACTTAGGCGGGAGACTGCCACAACCCCTACAACAGATAACAATACATATCATAATCACATATTCAATCTCAGAGGCCAGTGCTCATAGCACCCTTCCACTCATACTCATTTAATTTACCATAATCATTCCTTTCCAAGTTCTCAACTCATCACAACCATCACCAATATCATAAATATTCCATTCCGAACTCATTGGTTCATCAGTTTCTCATCTAATTGTCGGTAATCACCAAGTTCACTACTCTTCTTTTTCTCTCAACCAAAATCATTTTCAATACACCAGAATCCTAAACCTCCATTCACTTACTTTTCAAAGTAAAATCCAAATAAAATCTCCTAGGATTTTTTCCCATGTTTTAATGCCCAAAAATTAAGCCCAAGAATCTTAAAATGGTGTTAAAAAAATTTACAATCTTGTTGGGAAGGTTAAATGGTTGAAAACAAATTTAAGTTTGAGAAACAGGGCGCGTGCGTATGCATAGGGGTGTGCGTGTGCACGCCCAGGAGAAGTTTTAAAAAGTGTGTGTACGCATAGAGGTATGCGTACACAGGTACAAAATTTTTTACTTCTGTTCGCTCGCACAAGATGTGCTAACGCCCTCAACAGACTGGCCTTCCCAACATGTGCGTGCGCACTGGTTGTAAAACTCCATTGGTCATGTGCGCACACAGGTTGTGCTAGTGCTCTTACCAGAGGACATTCCTCTATGTGTGCATACGCACAAGGCTGTGCGTGCGCACAGGTTTAAAATTTCACAGGGGTGTGCGTGCGCACATACCAGAAATCACAAAACTCTGCAACTTTGCAGAATTTCAGATTTTGACACCAAACTCCCACAATCATATCTTCCTCTATCAAAATCAAATTTTCACAAAACTTAAACCATTTTAATGCTTGTTCAATCATCTTTCATTTGGTATGAAAAGCATTGAATTTCAAGCAAGGTAGCTCAAGATATGATTCATGGAAGTTCACCAAAAATTTCAGTTTTACCAAAAGCCTTTAAACCTCAACTTTACCAAACTCTCAATCCAAAATCACTTATTCCACATTCAAAATAATCCCAAGGTACTTAATTCATATTCATATACCTTTCCTTCAATCCATAACTTAGCAACACATAAAGATCATCAATTCTATATACCAATTTCTACTTGCAAACTCAAATCTCAACAATTTACTTCACAAAATATCATTCCACCCTCCTCTATCAACATCAATAAACCCCATCAATCATTAACAATCCTCAAAATCATCATTACCCAATTCCCTCGTCATACATCAACATCATCATTCACCATAATCATCATACGTCACAATTATCAACAATCAAAATTATCATCAACATCCATCTTCAAATCTTAACACCCACCAACACAACTCATCAATAATCATCAACAATACCAACAACTCTCAACAACCATAACAAATATCAACATTCATCACCAATTTTCTCAACATCAACAACCATCAACATATAATATCACTCCTCAACCATGTCCACTCTATACACTACTATATTAATCATTAAATCACAATTCACATTCAATTAACATATACATTCAATTCAATCCTATCTTAAGGCCAACTAGCCTAAATTTTCAGAAACATTATATATTACATAAAGGAAACCGAAACCATACCTTGGCCGATTTCCAATATGCTCAAACACCAAAAGCTTGGCTCCAACAAGCTTCCATCAATTGAAAAGCGTAGCCTATTCTTCGTGTTACCATTTTATACGAGAATAGGAAACACAATTGTGGCATCATTTAAAAAGTGTAGCCTTAGATACAACAAAAATCACTTATGAAGCGTAGCCTTATCTTAATATCTATGGGTGCACATTTCTCACCAAAGAAGACGCTTTTCAAGAGTAGCCAAATCATTAGGCTTTAGGTGCGCTTTGTAAGCGTTTTCTAATATAAGCGCGCTATAACACTTAGAATTTTTTTTCCCTTTTTAACACCCGCGCCCTCCTTCTCCTTTCGCAGAAAGCTAAGAGCTAAGAGAGTTCTTTCCTCTCTTCCTCAACCTTGTACATACCTTCCTCTTCTCCTTGCACCACATTCTCACACAGCGGCTCTGCTACACCACACCACCACTGTGGCTCTTTTACGACACAACAACACCGTAACTCTCCTACGTCGCACCACCGCCTCGCCGTGCTCTTCTGCTTCTTTGTTCGCCGCTGCTTTCTTGTGCTCCGCATCTCCTTTGATACTCATGCCGCCTCTACTCCATCCATCTCCTTGTGCTCTTCTCACGTGTCATTCAATCGGAATACACACTTATTGAATATTCAACGTACCACATGTTGATCAAAGAACCATCTACAACATTTTTATTATATATTAATAGATTTAAAATTTGAAATTTGAAATGAGAAAAGAGCTTTTCTTTTTGAGAAAATTTCCGCTGATCCAATTTCAAATTTCAAATTTTATTCGTAAAGTAAGAAAAAAGTCATTGTACATACGAAAGTAAATTTTAAAATTCACAAGATAATGTTGTGTTTTCTTCCTTCCATGTGTCATTTAATCGAAATACACACTTGTTGAATACTCACCGCACCACGTGTCAATCAAAGAATCATCTACTATATTTTTATTATATATATAGAGTTGTAAAAATAAAATTATAATGTAGTATAAGTTTTGGAAACTTATCTTGTCTATCGCATTAGAAAAAAATCAACAACCATACATAAGAGATGAAATGAATACGTATAATTTGAATATGAAAAAAGAAAATATTTTATTGTGGAGAGAGAATGAGTACATAAAAAAATTATATATTTTTAAATTGATGGATTTTGAATTGCTTCTTTAAAATTTGTTATTGCTTATTAGCCCTACATACAAGTTGGAGATTAAAATAAATCACTAATTACAGCTTAGAGATATTGTCATGGAACAATCTTAGAGGAAGAAATTTTGGTGAAAACTTGTCTCAAGAAGAGATTGATAGCAAGCTTATGACACCTTATTGAAATTTTTGTCAAGTGGCAATTAATTTTCATGTAATTTATTTGGATGGAATTTTGATTGTCGCAATTTAAGTTTTTAAAGAAATTTATAATCTATTGTAATTATCGAATTGTGGCAAACAAAGTCTCGACTTTGCTTCAATTTGTCATCCCTAGATGAGGCCTTGAATCTTGAAACACATTTCTTTTTGTCATGAATTTGTGCTAGCAGAAGTGGGCTCTGATGCTGTAACTCGAGAATCTTGTAAAGATCCAAACATTTTAGTTGAGAAGTGGGATTTGCATATTAACCTATTGTGTCCATCACAACTAATTGTATTTTTTTTAGAAGAGAACTTATTAAAAAATTTATTTTTTAGTATTCAAAATTTATGAACATTAATTGATACATACTAGCAGGGGTATTTATAGATCGGATCTGATCTGCATATTCGTAGTATTTATCCAAATTTGATTTGAAAATTATGAATATTGATCCGATCCGCACACTAATAGGATTGGATTGCGAATTTTAGGTAGAAATCCACATATACACGGATTCATAAAAATAAATAAGTAAATATTCTTTTATGTTTTATTTTAACTAATAATTATCATATGTGTTGTATTATTTTATTTTTATTATTTAAAAAAGTATGTTTAATAATATTTTAAGAATAAACATGTTTAAAAGAGTGGAGAAAGGGCATTTTATTAATATTTTTAGTAAAAATAAGCTTTCTAAAATAATTTTATATTTTGCGAATATATCCGATATCCAATCCGAAAATGTACGGATCAGATCCAAGCTTAAAAACTGCGGATATTGGATTCGATGATTTTAGTATGAATTGAATTGAAATTTTTATCATATCCGATCTGATTCGATCTACGTTTACCTCACTATTTTTTTCCTAGCCCTGGCATTCCTTATTTGCTTTTTTATCATAACCATTCAATAGGTTTTAAAAGTATTACCCGACAAGACCAAAAAAAAAGGAAAAAAGAACAAATAGGTCACTGACCTTTTTTACCGCGGACATTTTTGTCTCCAAGGATTGAAAAATACATTCATGCCCTTGACCCGTCCAAAACTTGGACAAATTTACCCCTCTGTTGGACCCGACGAAAAAGTCTGACGTGGCTCCTGTTGCGCTGACTTGGCCATTACGGGAGCATACGTGGTATGTAGCTTTTTAAAATAGGACATATTAGTCCTCCCATACCAAAACAACGCTGTTTCACCAAGACCCCTCTATACACACTGTAATATCCTTATGTAGTACCCATAACACCTATATATGAGTCAGATAATTACTAAAAATCCTAAAAAAATAAACGATCAAAATTTCTCCTCTCTGTTTCTTCCACCAAAAATTACACTACATAGAAGAGCAATCATTGTGGTGTGAAGTCGGTTTCGGAGACGGTAAAGAAGGTTGCATTGAGGTCGTGGTTGCTGTCTTCGTCAGAAGGTAAGATCATCTTGCTTAGCGATGAAGTTTTGGTTATTCATCTGTGAACTAATTTTGAAGGCATTCTGTGTGCATGTTGATAATGTGGGTAAAAATGGTGTACTAAAGTATAAAAATTATTTTTAAAATGTCGTGTATCGGATTTGAAGGAGGGATTGTGTTAGGGCAAAGGAGTTTTATTCATAAATTTTGTGTCTATTTTTGGAGAGCCGTTGGTGTTTGAAATGTGACTATGTTATCTGTTGTGTGTATAGTTAGTTGAACTTACACATAATTGTTCATGGATTAATTTTCAGATGGCTGATGTTTTTGTAGTGCCGATTTTTCACCATGGAGATAATTTTGTCAGCGCAAGTGATGGATTATCCCTAGTTTATCAAAATGGAAAGTTAGAGAGGTTCTCTGAAATGGACCTGGATTTTGTGAATTTTGGAGACCTGATAACATTGTTTAAGGGTTTGGATTACCAATCATACAAGACAGTATACTGGTATGATCCAACAAGTACTGATGTTGAGTCTAGGTTGAACACATTAATTAGGGATGCAATGATCAATGCCATGAGAGAGAACATAATGAAGAACTAAGAGATAGCTGAGTTCCACATATACTTTGACCACCCTATCGATGATCCCGAGGTTGTTAATAATGCTGGCAAGGACAGTGATAGCGCAATAGACGTCGATGATATTTTAGGGGAACTTAAGACATCGTCCTCTTCAGATGATGGTACGAGAGCACGAAGGATGTGTTGTAAAAACCTCCACCAACTGGATTTGAAAGTGATAGTACTGAAATTGATAGTAGTGGGGGTTGCTGGTGGCAAGAGAAAAAGAAGTCTGAAGGATAAAAAGAAGGTAGTGACCCCGAAGAAGCCAGTTGCAAAGAGGCAAGGTTTAAAGACAAACTCTAAGGTGGGAAAGAAGAAGAAGCAACATGGGATGAGGGTGAAGACAAGAGGAGAAAATAGTGGGAATGCTAATGTTGGAACAAGTGGTAAAGGTGGAGCTCATAGGGTTGATGGGTCTAATGAGCAATTTCATGGCGGTGATGGGCCTGATGTGTAGCCCAATAATGTAGTGGCAAGTGGATTCTATGTCAGTGAAGTCCAAACAGACATGGAGGAAATCATGTGTGAGTATGAGTCTGAAGATTTGCATACTCCCATATCATCTAAGGATGAAGGCAACATGAATCAATTTCCCAAGTTTGATTATGAGTATGCTTTTGGTGAGGGTAGATTTGAGTTAGGAACTAGGTTTGCGACCATTGAAAGGTTTAAGGAGGTGGTAAAATATTCATTCATTGCTAAGGGTAGGGAGCTGAAGTGGATCAAGAATGAAAAAGAGAGAGTCAGAGGGGGTTGCAAAGATGAAGAGTATCCTTTTTTGGTTCATTTGTCATACAACAAGACTTTGCAGTATTATCAAGTCAAGACCTGCCAGTAAGAACACACATTTTTTCGAAGAATTTAGGTAGTAATGCAGTTGATCAGCATTGAATTAGCAAGAAAATTGAGAAGACGATGTCTACCCAACCACACATGAACACAAAGGAGGCAACTGAATTCCTTAAAGAAGAATTTTTATTGTGTCCCCATCCTAAGATAGTTTACAGAGTAGTAAAGGAGGCGAGGGATAAGATTATGGGCAACGAAAGAGAACAATACAATAGGCTCGGGGATCATTGTTGCACCAGGTCCAAGAAGAACAACAAGGACCACACTTGTGATAGCACCACCAGGACCAACAGTTACTCAATCCAAGCCATCGGTTCCCACATCAAGCTGTGCATTTAAACCTCTAGAAAAAGCTCCATCCATGGTTAATAACACAACTCGGCAAAAACAATCAAAGTTCAGACCAAAGCATAAAGTTTTTAGGCCACCAGCTCCACTTGCCCAAGGTCCAATCCCATCTAACACACAGCATGCAGCACAGAGTCAGGATGCGCCACCACCAATTTTACCAAGTGCATCAACATCCAAGACAAAGGAGTGAAAAGTGGTGCCATTATGTTGTTTTGAGATAAATATGTGCTTTTGTAAAAGTTTATGGAAAATTTTAGATACAATTTTCCTTTTTTGTTACTTGTTTTTGTGTTACTGGTTTTTTGTCATAGTAAACTTGTTAATATAACCGTATACATTACTGGCAAATTGGTTTTCTTTTTCTTTGTATCAGTTCTAGACTTAGATGTTTAATTTCACAACTTTAATGTCAGTTCTTGAATGTTTGTTTACCTGTTGTTTTGCCAATTTTAATTTCATACATACATTGCAACATACAGGCTATTACTGATACAAGATATTCAAATCATTTATACAAAGGACATGTTTCATTTGTTGATGAGCGGATAATTTATACGCTTTTTGGCATTGTTTTTAGGTAGTTTTTAGTAAGTTCAAGCTACTTTTAGGGATGTTTTCATTAGTTTTTATGTTAAATTCATATTTCTGGACTTTACTATTAGTTTGTGTATTTTTCTGTGATTTCAGGTAATTTTTGGTTGAAATTGAGGGACTTGAGCAAAACTCTGAAAAAAGGCTGACAAAAGGACTGCTGATGCTGTTGGAATCTGACCTCCCTGCACTCAAAATGGATTTTCTGGAGCTACAGAACTTCAAATGGCGCGCTCTCAATGGCGTTGGAAAGTAGACATCCAGAGCTTTCCAGCAATATATAATAGTTCATACTTTATTCGGAAATTGACGACGTAACATGGCGTTGAACACCAAGTACATGCTGATGTCTGGAGTTAAACGCCAGAAACACGTCATGATCCGGAGTTGAACGCCCAAAACACGTTATAACTTGGAGTTCAACTCCAAGAAAATCCTCAGCTCGTGGATAGATCAAGCTCAGCCCAAGCATACACCAAGTGGGTCCCGGAAGTGGATTTATGCATCAATTACTTACTCATGTAAACCCTAGTAGCTAGTCTAGTATAAATAGGATAATTTACTATTGTATTAGACATCTTTTGACAGTTTAATCTCTTGACTGTTTAGCCTTTGATTATTCGGTCTCTTGATCATTTAGGGGGCTGGCCATTCGGCCATGCCTGAACCTTTCACTTATGTATTTTCAACGGTGGAGTTTCTGCACACCATAGATTAAGGGTGTAAAGCTCTGCTGTACCTCAAAGTTTCAGTACAATTATTATTACTTTCTATTCAATTCTCTTTTATTCTTATTCCAAGATATACGTTGCACAACACTTTGACGAATGTGATGATCTGTGACACTCATCATCATTCTCACCTATGAACGCGCGTGATTGACAACCACTTCCGTTCTACCTTAGGCCGGGCGCATATCTCTTAGATTCCCCAACAGAATCTTCGTGGTATAAGCTAGAATTGATGGCGGCATTCATGAGAATCTGGAAGGTCTAAACCTTGTCTGTGGTATTCCGAGTAGGATTTCGGGATTGAATGACTGTGACGAGCTTCAAACTCCTGAAGGCTGGGCGTGATGACAAACGCAAAAGAATCAATGGATTCTACTCCAACCTGATTGAGAACCGACAGATGATTAGCCGTGCTGTGACAGAGCATAGGACCATTTTCACTGAGAGCATGGGATGTAGCCATTGACAACGGTGATGCCCTACATACAGCTTGCCATGGAAAGGAGTAAGAAGGATTGGATGAAAGCAATAAGAAAGTAGAGATTCGAAAGGATTCCAGCATCTCCGCACGCCTATCTGAAATTCCCACTATTGATTTACATAAGTATTTCTATCCCTTTTTATTTTCTATTTATTATTAATTATTCGAAAATCCATAAACCAATTGAATCTGCCTAACTGAGATTTACATGATGACCATAGCTTGCTTCATACCAACAATCTCTGTAGGATCGGCCCTTACTCACGTAAGGTATTACTTGGATGACCCAGTACACTTGCTGGTTAAGTTGAACGGAGTTGTGTCCACACATAGTTGAAAAAGAAATAAATTTTACAAAATACAATAACAAAGGAATCACAATTTCTTCCACCAAGTTTTTGGCGCCGTTGCCGGGGATTGTTCGAGTATGGACAACTGACGGTTCATCTTGTTGCTCAGATTAGGTAATTTTCTTTTCAAAAACTTTTTCAAAATTTTTCTTTTCTTTTTCGTTTTCCAAAAATATTTTCGAAAAAAAAATTAATAAAAATCCAAAAAAATCATAAAATCATAAAAACCAAAAAAATATTTTGTGTTTCTTGTTTGAGTCTTGAGTCAATTTTTAAGTTTGGTGTCAATTGCATGCTTTAAAAATTTTCTTGCAATTTTTTTCGAAAAATTCATGCATTCAGGGTGTTCTTCATGATCTTCAAGTTGTTCTTGACAAGTCTTCTTGTTTGATCTTGATGATGTCTTGTTTTGTGTTGTTTGTCGTTTTTCATGTGCATTTTTTGTTTGTTAGAGTCTATGCATTAAAGATTTCTAAGTTTGGTGTCTTGCATGTTTTCTTTGCATCAAAAATTTTTCAAAATATGTTCTTGATGTTCATCATGATCTTCAAAGTGTTCTTGGTGTTCATCTTGACATTCATAACATTCTTGCATGTATTCATTGTTTTGATCTAAAAATTTCATGCATTGAGTATTTTTGTTGTTTTTCTCTCTCATAATTAAAAATTCAAAAATCAAAAAAATATCTTTTCCTTATTTTTCTCCAAATTTTCGAAATTTTGGGTTGACTTGGTCAAAAATTTTCAAAATTAGTTGTTTCTTACAAAGTCAAGTCAAAATTTTAATTTTAAAAATCTTATCTTTTCAAAATCTTTTTCAAAAATCATATCTTTTCCATTTTTTCTTATTTTCAAAAATTTTTAAAATTATTTTTCAAAATTTTTTTCTTATCTTTTATATCATATTTTCGAAAATATGCTAACAATTAATGTGATTGATTCAAAAATTTGAAGTTTGTTACTTGCTTGTTAAGAAAGGTTCAATCTTTAAGTTCTAGAATTTTATCTTTTAGTTTCTTGTTAGTAATTAATTTTAATTTAAAAATTAAATCTTTTTCAAACATATTTTATCTTATCTTTTATATCTTATCTTTTTCAAAATTTTATCTTTTTCAAAATTTGATTTTAAAATATCTTATCTAACTTCTTATCTTCTTATCTTTTCAAATTTGATTTTAAAATCTTTTTCAACTAACTAATTAACTTTTTGTTTGATTCTTATCTTTTTCAAAACCACCTAACTACTCTTTCCTCTCTAATTTTCGAAAATATCTCACCTCTTTTTCAAAAATTCTTTTTGTTCTAAATTTTAATTTAAATTATATCTTATATTTAATTTTCGAAAATTACTAACCCCTTTTTCAAAATTATTTTTGAAATTCTCCCTCTCTTTTCTTATTTTATTTAATTATTTATTTACTAACACTTCTCTTCACCTCTCTTCATCTAAAAATCCGAACCATTCTCCTTTCCTTATCCCCTTTCTTTTTCTACTAACATAAAGGAATCTCTATACTGTGCCATAGAGGATTCCTCTTTCTTTTCTTGTTTTCTTCTCTTTCATATGAGCAGGAACAGGGAAAAAGGTACTCTTGTTGAAATTGATCCTGAACCTGAAAGGACTCTGAAAAGGAAACTAAGAGAAACTAAATTACAACAATCCAGAAACAACCTTTCAAAAATTTTCGAACAAGAGAAGGAGATGGCAGCCGAAAATAATAATAATGCAAGGAGAATGCTTGGTGACTTCACAAAGCCAACATCCAAATTTGATGGAAGAAGCATCTCCATTTCTGCCATTGGAGCCAACAACTTTGAGCTGCAACCTCAGCTAGTTGCCTTAATGCAACAAAACTGCAAGTTTTATGGACTTCCATCTGAAGATCCTTATCAGTTTTTAACTGAGTTCTTGCAGATCTGTGAGACTGTAAAGATGAATGGAGTTGATCCTGAAGTCTACAGACTCATGCTTTTCCCTTTTGTTGTAAGAGACAGAGCTAGAATATGGTTGGATTCACAACCTAAGGATAGCCTGGACTCCTGGGATAAGCTGGTCACAGCTTTCTTGGATAAATTCTTTCCTCCTCAAAAGCTGAGCAAGCTGAGAGTGGATGTTCAAACCTTCAAACAAAAAGATGGTGAATCCCTCTATAAAGCTTGGGAAAGATACAAGCAGCTGACCAAAAGATGTCCATCTGACATGTTTTCAGAATGGACCATATTAGATATATTCTATTATGGTCTATCTGAATTTTCGAAAATGTCACTGGACCATTCTGCAGGTGGATCTATTCACCTAAAGAAAACGCCTGAAGAGGCTCAAGAATTCATTGATATGGTTGCAAACAACCAATTCATGTACACTTCTGAGAGGAATTCCGTGAATAATGGGATACCTCAGAAGAAAGGAGTTCTTGAAATTGATGCTCTGAATGCCATATTGGCTCAGAACAAAATGTTGACTCAACAGGTCAACATGATCTCTCAAAATCTGAATGGATGGCAACATGCATCCAACAGTACTAAAGAGGCAGCTTCTGAAGAAGCTTATGATCCTGAGAACCCTGCCATGGCAGAGGTTAATTACATGGATGAACCTTATGGAAACACCTATAACTCATCATGGAGAAATCATCCAAATTTCTCATGGAAGGATCAACAAAAGCCTCAACAAGGCTTTAACAATGGTGGACGCAACAGGCTGAGCAATAGCAAGCCTTTTCCATCATCTTCTCAGGAACAGACAGAGAATTCTGAACAAAACACTTCTAATTTAGCCAATCTAGTCTCTGATCTGTCAAAGGCCACTTTCAGTTTCATGAGTGAAACAAGATTCTCCATTAGAAATCTGGAGGCACAAGTGGGCCAGCTGAGTAAGAAAGTCATTGAAACTCCTCCCAGTATTCTCCCAAGCAATACAGAAGAGAATCCAAAAGGAGAGTGCAAGGCCATTGATATAATCAATATGGCCGAATGCACAAGGGAGGAGGAGGACGAAAATCCTAGTGAGAAAGACCTCCTGGGACGTCCCTCAAGCAAAAAGGAGTTTCCTATTAAGGATCCACAGGAATCTGAGGCTCATATAGAGACAATAAAGATTCCATTAAATCTCCTTCTGCCATTCATGAGCTCTGAAGACTATTCTTCCTCTGAAGAGGATGAAGATGTGACTGGAGAGCAAGTTGCTCAATATTTAGGAGCTATCATGAAGCTGAATGCCAAGTTGTTTGGTAATGAGACTTGGGAAAGTGAACCTCCCTTGCTCATTAATGAACTGGATACCTGGATTCAGCAAATTTTACCTTAAAAGAAACAAGATCCTGGCAAGTTTTTGATACCTTGTACCATAGGCACCATGACCTTTGCAAAAGCTCTGTGTGATCTGGGATCAGGGATAAATCTTATGCCACTCTCTGTAATGGAACAGCTGGGATCATTGAGGTACAACCTGCCCTGTTCTCATTACAATTGGCAGACAAGTCATTAAGACAAGCTTATGGATTAGTAGAGGACGTGCTAGTAAAGGTTGAAGGCCTTTACATCCCTGCTGATTTCATAATCTTAGACACTAGGAAGGAAGAGGATGATTGCATCATCCTTGGAAGACCTTTCCTAGCCACAGCAGGAGCTGTGATAGATGTCAATAGAGGTGAATTAATCCTTCAACTAAATGGGGACTACCTTGTATTTAAGGCACATGGCCATCCCTCTGTGACAAAAGAGAGCAAGCATGAAGAGCTTCTCTCAGTTCAGAGTCAAGAAGAGCCCCCACAATCAAACTCTAAGTTTGGTGTTGGGAGGCCACAACCAAACTCTAAATTTGGTGTTAAGACCCCATATCCAAACTCTAAGTTTGGTGTTGGGACTATACAACATTGACCTGATCATCTTGTGGTCCCATGAGAGCCACTGTCAAGCTATTGACATTAAAGAAGTGCTTGTTGGGAGGCAACCCAATTTTATTTATCTAATTTTTATTTTATTCTATTTTATTGTTATTTTGTGTCTTATTAGGTACATGATCATGAAGAGTCACGAAAAAAATATAAAAATTAAAAACAGAATCAAAAACAGCAGAAGAAAAATCACACCCTAGAGGAAGCACAGGCTGGCGTTCAACGCCAGTAAGGAGCATCTGGCTGGCGTTCAACGCCAGAACAGAGCATGAAACTGGCGCTGAACGCCAGAAACAAGCAACATTCTGGCGCTGAACGCCAGGAATGTGCCTAGAAGAAAAGCTGGCGCTGAATGCCAGTAACAAGCATGAAACTGGCATTCAACGCTAGAAACATGTTACATGTGGGCGTTGAATGCCCAGAATGTTCACCACTCGGCGTTTAAATGCCAGAATGGTGTGCAAAGGCATTTTACATGCCTATTTGGTGCAGGGATGGAATTCCTTGACACCTCAGGATCTGTGGACCCCACAGGATCACCTCAGGATCTGTGGACCCCACAGGATCCCCACCTACTATATTCCCACCTTACCTCCTAATCCTATTTTCACTCTTCCCCATGTCACACTTCCCAAAAACCCTTCACCAATTACCTCAATCTCTCTTCCCAACTACCCCCTTCACCACTCACATCCATCCACTCTTCCCCATAAACCCCACCTACCTTCCAAATTCAAAAATATTTTCCCACCCAATCCCACCCTAAATGGCTGAACCTACCCTCTCCCCTTTCCCTATATATACCCTTCCATTCTACTTCATTTTCACACAACACAACCCCCTCTTCTATACCTTGGCCGAATCCATCTCCCCTCACTCTCCTCCAATTTCTTCTTCTTCTTCTTCTTCTCTTCTTTCTTCTCTTGCTCGAGGATGAGCAATATTTTAAGTTTGGTGTGGTAAAAGCATAAGCTTTTTTGTTTTTTCCATTACCATCAATGGCACCTAAGGCCGAAGAATCCTCTAGAAAAGGAAAAGGGAAGACAAAAGCTTCCACCTCCGAGTCATGGGAGATGGAAAGATTCATCTCCAAGAGCCATCAAGACCACTTCTATGATGTTGTGGCAAAGAAGAAGGTGATCCCTGAGGTCCCTTTCAAGCTCAAGAAAAATGAGTATCCGGAGATCCGACATGAAACCCGAAGAAGAGGTTGGGAAGTCCTAACCAACCCCATGCAACAAGTCGGAATCTTAATGGTTCAAGAGTTCTATGCCAATGCATGGATCACTAGGAACCATGATCAAAGTATGAACCCGAGTCCAAAGAATTATCTCACAATGGTTCGGGGGAAATACTTAGATTTTAGTCCGGAGAATGTGAAGTTGGCATTCCACTTGCCCATGATGCAAGGAGATGAACGCCCCTACACTAGAAGGGTCAACTTTAATCAAAGGTTGGACCAAGTCCTAATGGACATATGTGTGGAAGGAGCTCAATGGAAAAGAGACTCCAAAGGCAAGCCAGTCCAACTAAGAAGACTGGACCTCAAGCCTGTAGCTAGAGGATGGTTGGAGTTCATCCAACGCTCCATCATTCCCACTAGCAACCGATCTGAAGTTACTGTGGATCGGGCCATCATGATTCATAGCATCATGATTGGAGAGGAAGTAGAAGTTCATGAGGTCATCTCCAATAAAATCTACAAAATAGCCGACAAGCCTTCCACCATGGCAAGGCTAGCTTTTCCTCACCTTATTTGCCATCTATGTTACTCAGCTGGAGTTATCATAGAAGGAGACATCTCCATTGAAGAGGATAAGCCCATCACCAAGAAGAGGATGGAGCAAGCAAGAGAGACCCTCCACGGTTCTCAAGAGATGCATGAGGAAGTTCATCATCAAGAAATCTCTGAGATGCCTCAAGGGATGCACTTTCCTCCCAACAACTATTGGGAACAACTCAACACTTCCTTAGAAGATTTGAGCCACAATGTGGAACAATTAAGGGTGGAACATCATGAGCACTCCATCATTCTCCATGAAATAAGAGAAGATCAAAGAGCAATGAGGGAGGAGCAACAAAGGCAAGGAAGGGACATAGAAGAGCTTAAGGACATTGTGGGTCCTTCAAGAAGAAGACGCCACTAAGGTGGATTCATTCCTTGTTCTTATTTTCTTTCTGCTTTTCGGTTTTTATGTTGTATGATTATCTATGTTTTGTGTCTCTACTTCATGATCATTAGTATGTAGTAACCATGTCTTAAAGCTATGAATAAAATCCATTAATCCTTCACCTCTCTTAAATGAAAAATGTTTTAATTCAAAAGAACAAGAAGTACATGAATTTCGAAAATTGTCCTTGAATTTAATCTAATTATATTGATGTGGTGACAATACTTTTTGTTTTCTGAATGAATGATTGAACAGTGCATATGTCTTTTGATCTTGTTGTTTATGAATGTTAAAACTGTTGGCTCTTGAAAGAATGATGAACAAAGAGAAATGTTATTGATGATCTGAAAAATCATGAAATTGATTCTTGAAGCAAGAAAAAGCAGTGAAAAAGAAAGCTTGCGAAAAAAAAATGGCGAAAAAAAATAGAAAGAAAAAGAAAAAGCAAGCAGAAAAAGCCAATAGCCCTTAAAACCAAAAGGCAAGGGTAAAAAAGGATCCAAGGCTTTGAGCATCAATGGATAGGAGGGCCCAAGGAAATAAAATCCAAGCCTAAGCGGCTAAATCAAGCTGTCCCTAACCATGTGCTTGTGTCATGAAGGTCCAAGTGAAAAGCTTGAGACTGAGTGGTTAAAGTCGTGATCCAAAGCAAAAAGAGTGTGCTTAAGAGCTCTGGACACCTCTAACTGGGGACTTTAGCAAAGCTGAGTCACAATCTGAAAAGGTTCACCCAGTTATGTGTCTGTGGCATTTATGTATCCGGTGGTAATACTGGAAAACAAAATGCTTTGGGCCACGGCCAAGACTCATAAGTAGCTGTGTTCAAGAATCAACATGCTTAACTAGGAAAGTCAATAACACTATCCAAAATTCTAAGTTCCTAAGAGAAGCCAATCATTCTAAACTTCAAAGGAAAAAGTGAGATGCCAAAACTATTCAAAAGCAAAAAGCTACAAGTCCCGCTCATCTAAGTAGAATTAATATTCATTGATATTTTGAAATTCACAGTATATTATCTTCTTTTTATCCTATTTGATTTTCAGTTGCTTGGGGACAAGCAACAATTTAAGTTTGGTGTTGTGATGAGTGGATAATTTATACGCTTTTGGCATTGTTTTTAGGTAGTTTTTAGTAAGTTCAAGCTACTTTTATGGATGTTTTCATTAGTTTTTATGTTAAATTCACATTTCTGGACTTTACTATGAGTTTGTGTGTTTTTCTGTGATTTCAGGTAATTTCTGGCTGAAATTGAGGGACTTGAGCAAAACTCTGAAAAAAGGCTGACAAAAGGACTGCTGATGCTGTTGGAATCTGACCTCCCTGCACTCAAAATAGATTTTCTGGAGCTACAGAACTCCAAATGGCACGCTCTCAACGGCGTTGGAAAGTAGACATCCAGAGCTTTCCAGCAATACATAATAGTTCATACTTTATTCGAAAATTGACGACGTAACTTGGCGTTGAACGCCAAGTACATGCTGCTGTCTAGAGTTAAACGCCAGAAACACGTCATGATCCGGAGTTGAACGCCCAAAACACGTTATAATTTGGAGTTCAACTCCAAGAAAAGCCTCAGCTCGTGGATAGATCAAGCTCAGCCCAAGCATACACCAAGTGGGCACCGGAAGTGGATTTATGCATCAATTACTTACTCATGTAAACCCTAG
Organism: Arachis stenosperma; assembly: GCF_014773155.1. Classification (NCBI taxonomy): domain Eukaryota; kingdom Viridiplantae; phylum Streptophyta; class Magnoliopsida; order Fabales; family Fabaceae; genus Arachis; species Arachis stenosperma. Next base: position 136,138,415 of record NC_080385.1, read on the forward strand.
TAGCTAGTCTAGTATAAATAGGATAATTTACTATTGTATTAGACATCTTTTGACAGTTTAATCTCTTGACTGTTTAGCCTTTGATTATTCGGTCTCTTGATCATTCAGGGGGCTGGCCATTCGGCCATGCCTGAACCTTTCACTTATGTATTTTCAACGGTGGAGTTTCTGCACACCATAGATTAAGGGTGTGGAGCTCTGCTGTACCTCAAAGTTTCAGTACAATTATTATTACTTTCTATTCAATTCTCTTTTATTCTTATTCCAAGATATACGTTGCACAACACTTTGACGAATGTGATGATCCGTGACACTCATCATCTTTCTCACCTATGAACGCGCGTGATTGACAACCACTTCCGTTCTACCTTAGGCCGGGCGCATATCTCTTAGATTCCCCAACAGAATCTTCGTGGTATAAGCTAGAATTGATGGCGACATTCATGAGAATCTGGAAGGTCTAAACCTTGTCTGTGGTATTCCGAGTAGGATTCCGGGATTGAATGATTGTGACGAGCTTCAAACTCCTGAAGGCTGGGCGTGATGACAAACGCAAAAGAATCAATGGATTCTACTCCAACCTGATTGAGAACCGACAGATGATTAGCCGTGCTGTGACAGAGCATAGGACCATTTTCACTGAGAGCATGGGATGTAGCCATTGACAACGGTGATACCCTACATACAGCTTGCCATGGAAAGGAGTAAGAAGGATTGGATGAAAGCAATAAGAAAGTAGAGATTCGAAAGGATTCCAGCATCTCCGCACGCCTATCTGAAATTCTCACTATTGATTTACATAAGTATTTCTATCCCTTTTTATTTTCTATTTATTATTAATTATTCGAAAATCCATAAACCAATTTAATCTGCCTAACTGAGATTTACAAGATGACCATAGCTTGCTTCATACCAACAATCTCTGTGGGATCGACCCTTACTCACGTAAGGTATTACTTGGATGACCCAGTACACTTGCTGGTTAAGTTGAACGGAGTTGTGTCCACACATAGTTGAAAAGAAATGAATTTTACAAAATACAATAACAAATGAATCACAATTTCGTCCACCATTTGTCTTGCAAGAAATCATCACATTTATCTTGTTCAATCATTGAATAATTACTACACCTTAACATAAGTACACTCAGGACAATGAAAACAACACACATGCACCATCCTATTGGATTTTCTTTTTCATCTCTAAAGCTACCATCCTCTTCTCCAAACATGTGATCTTGTTTTTCATGTCTTACTTCTCGTGATACTCTTCAACATCCTCAATATCTTTCTCTCTCAGATACCTTGTATCAGTGATCCCAAGTCTTGTAATGTGCTCATCAAGCCACAAAAAAAACTTGAAATATGATTGTCTTACCTACAAATCAGTCCACAGAACTTAGAAAAAATCTGGTAGTTGAGGATAAACCCTAATACAAATACAGTTTCACGTAGTTACTTTACTTACCTTATAAAATGGACACCCCAGAAATAATCTGTTAGGGTTATTACTCGTCTTCGACATGAACATGATTGCATATACTCCACAAAAGCACTTTGGTGAGATGCCATCTTTGTCATCTGTTGCGTTAAGACCCAAGCTCGCAGCGAATTGGTCTTGTCTTCCTCCACCTTCACTTCTTCTTAAGCTTGATGATACTCCGTTTGATGCCATGGGACGAAATGCTGCCCCCTCTTCATTCACCCATTTCACCCATTTCACCGTTTCTATGCATTCGAAGGATTAGGGCTAATAAATTTGAAAGATTGGGGGTCTTGGTGAAATGGCGTTATTATGGTGTGGGCGGACTAATATGTCCTATTTTAAAAAGTTACATGCCATGTGTGCTCCCGTAACGGCCAAGTCAGCGCAACGGGAGCCACATCAGACTTTTCTGTCAGGTCCAACGGAGTCACTTCAACGGAAGGGTAAATTTGTCTAGGTTTTGGAGGGGTCAGGGACATGAATCTATTTTCTAATTCTTGGAGACAAAAATATCCGCAAAAGAAAAAGATTAGGGACTTATTTGTCATTTTTTCAACAAAAAGCATTACCGTCTTGACTAAAGCTAAAATTGTGGCCCGATTACTATGCCCAAATCCTTAACTTGTTTTTTGTACATACCCAAATCCTTATCGTTGTTAAGATCTTACAATATCTTTTATAAAGAAGGCCTCTACGTAATAGGAAAAGAGAGTTTGTCTTTTAGGAATCATGACAAAAAAAAATAAGGCTTTTAGAAGGCTCGTTGACTAAACCTTAAAAAAAAAAAGGGTTTCTAAAAGACCCGTAAAAGAAAAAGAACTATCGTTGTCATTAAGAAAAAAAATTGGATACCCTAAGCCAGCAAATCTTTCACCCACATCAAATGTATACCTTCTGTTAACCAAAAAAAAAAATGTATACCTTCTTTTTTTATAGATAATAAAGTACTGAAAGTGTGTTATTTTATATTTTATCTTTAATATTTTTATTTTTAAAATATTTTAGAAAAAAGAAAAAAATAAAAATAATGAATTTTAATATTTTTTATTTTCACCTCTAGTTTTTATATTTTTTACAAAATTTTAAAAATTAAAAAAATACTTAATAAAATTATAAAATAAAATACAAATTAAACACACCCTTACTTTTTCTATTTCTAATTCTTGGTTGCATATATAACATTCCAACCAAATAGACTCCTCTTTTTGGGGTCAATAAATAGACTTCTATTTTAGTAATTGATGGTTGAACCAAATCCATGGCTAATCACCATGTGAAGAGTCCCAATCCAGTGGTTCCCATTTATCTTTTTCCCTTGGAAGAAGAATCATAAAGCAACACCTTTGAAAAGCTAAGAGACAATGAATGTGATATAATGATACAGACACAGAATAGAAATTAGAACCCTGCTCCATCACGCTGAAAGAGTCAACCACGTGGAAACGTAGACACAACGCCCATTGTTTTCTTACCAGTCTAGCTTGGCTGGCTCGTTTTCCCAATTTTCACATTGAGACTGAATTCAGATCTTTAACTAATGCTACAATTTGATTTGTGGGTGATAAAGTGAAATGTTCGACTCGATGGAGATTGAAATTGAAAGATTCACATTTCAATAATAGGTAGAATCTCTGGGGTTGTATAAATAAATTATAAATAAAATAAGTTTTATAATTGTTGTACAAGTACAATACAATCATATATAATAGCAAAGTCTAAAGTTGTTGAAACTTTATTAGATAGAGGAATGAGAATTTCTTTATTCCACTATCAGTTTATAGGCCAACCAAGTGAACCTACTTCAATTATTTTTCAAATTATCTTGTATGTGTGTTATAGTATGATTGAATCAATGGTAATAAATAAGTTCATCAGGCTCTTGTACGCTTTTTTAAGCTTATCATGGTTACTTTGTACTATTCAAAAAGTCCAGTATAGTCGAAGAAAAGAACACTAAAGGAGAAACAAAATAACTACAAAATTTCGAACAGAAAAATATCATCAACCACACACAAAAAATACCCTCAGAATTCACAATACCGAACACTACACATACGACCTCCTCAAAATCAAATCCACCAACACAAGAATGTCTTGTGATATTTGCAGAACTCTTTAATAATACATTTTTTTATGGTGAATACTTCAATAAAAATTATATTGTGAACAATTAAAAGAATTGACATTTTTAGCTTAATATATTTGACTAAATCATGTAATGATTTGTAATTTGTGTGAATATATTATTATTGAAATATTTACCTTTTTTATAGGTAATCAATAAAGGTACAACTACCCGTAATAACTAACTAGTAATTTTTTTATTTTTTTGTAATAATATAAATTCAAATTATCATAAAAAAACATTTAAAATCTAATAAAAAATCTGAAATTTATAAAAATAATATCTAAAATTAAATAAAAACAAACATTCAAATCACTGTAAAGCATTTTAAAATCATTTTTAAAATTCTTAATAAAAAAATATTTGAAATGTATTAATAAAAAGAAACATAAAAAAACTAATAAAAATGAGATATCTAAATTTTTTTAAAAATTTTAAAATTTAACAAAACGAAACATCTAATAAAAAATATTAAAAGAAGAACATTCGAATTTTAAAAAAAATATCTAAAAGACTAAAATTATTAAAAAAATTATCTAAAATTCAAAAAGAAGAAACATCTAAAACATAAAAAAAATATCTAAAATCAGTAAAAAGAATCATCTAAGAAATGCGAAGTGTAAGGTATGCGGTGGTTCTGAGAGAGAGGCGTTGGGTGCGGCAGTTTTGGGAGAGAGGGCGCGACGTGCAGTGGCTGTGAGAGAAAAGGATAAGGCGTGCGACTCTGAAAGAGAGGGATATAGATTTGTGGAGTTATTTTTTTTTTATCGTAAATGGAGTGAGTAAAATTAGATTAATTTTTTGAGTATTGTTTTTTTATTAATTAAAGTTTTCTATTAGTTAGTTACAGTTGACTGTATTATTAGTTAATTCTGTATATTATTTCTATAAGTAAATATAATGAGAAGAATCAATAAATATATGTGATTATTTTCGAAAACAAGATTTAAAGCAAATGTACCAAGTAATAATAATCTAGTAGTAACAAACAAATATATGAAAAGAAAAGAACCTCTGTTTTACATTTACCACATAGAACCTTTTAGTCTATTGAGTGGTGAGTGGTGACTGGTGAGTGGTCCCAAGATAAAGACGACAGTGACAATACATAGGTATAAGCCTTTCATTGACGCATGAGGTTCAGTTTTTCCTAATTGAATAAGGAAAAGTATTTTTAAACAACTGTAATTAATAATTAATAGTTTTATATTTTTAAAAAATAAAATTTAAATAATTATTAATTAATGATAATTAATTAATATAAAATTTAATTTAAAAATATTTATTAATTTATTGTAAGCTAGATCTTTAGTGACTACTTAATAGAATTGATTGAATAATAACCACATAGTCAACATTAATATGTAGCCAACCATGTAATAGCTATCTTAAATAGAATATATATTCAAAGTTCAAACATAGGGCAACTTTGTCTTTTTCGTTTCTTCTTAATACCGAGCCGCTATATTTCTATGGTATTTATTGTTGTGATAAAAAGGAAAAACAACCATTTATACCATAAACTTTACGAACGCTAACAAAAGTATTCATTAAAGAAGAAAATTTACGTTGTATCCATCAAAGATGGATTCCGTACGACAAAAGTACCCAAATCCTAAATTTATATTAATTTTTTAATAAAATTTTAAAATTACCCCACCATTATCTTCAACCCATCCTCTCTTCTTTTCCAAATCTCAAACACCTCCATTACTTAAACCGTAATCTCAATACCTAAAAATCTCAAATTATAATTTTTCCAACGCTAATCTCAATACTCCTTTCACCAAATTTCAACCCTCTCTTTTTTTTTTCATCAATTTTACCACTTCCTTCACCAACACCATCGTCACCGCCACCATCATCAACTGTCACCAACCGTCAGCCTCATCTTCCTCCTTCTCCACTGTCACAGCCATAAACACCAACTTCATTCTAACTTTTAATTTTACTTCTCATCATCACTTCTCCAATCTCAAATCCTATCAACACTCTATTACCGCTATTACGATCACCACCCTTCTTCCATCACTTTCAATACAATGTCAGAAGGAGAAGCACCTTTGGATGCTAAAAATTGAAACTTTGGCAAGATTGTTTTGGTGAAGTCGCATGTGAGTAACACAGGAATCTTGCACATGATGGTGGTGATTTGGGAGAGTGAGAAAGTTCAACTTCATTAATTATATAATAAATTTGTAATTTGTACTGTTGTAAATATAGAACCTTTTTTCATGGAGTCCATGAGCTTGAAGTAGACCTAGGAGGATTTGAATCGCACCACAGGACCTTGCGCGCTGGATCTCGGTTTATTCTTACTTCCGGAACTTCTCCATCTAACGTTGCGTGGGAACGGATGGATTGCCTGGTTGCCTTGTTGTCGTCTTTGTCATCGTCAGTGTGGAAAGATGGTGGCAGTGGTGGTTAGTAGAGTAGTAGAGAATAGAAGGTGGCTAAGATAGTGGCAATGGAGGTGTTTGAGATTTGAGAAAGAAGAGAGGAGGGGTTGAAGATAAAGGATGGGGTAGTTCTAGAATTTTATTAAAAAGTCAACATAAATTTAGGATTTGGATACTTTTGTCGTACGGAATCCATCTTTAATGGATACAATATTAGTTTCCTTCTTTAATGGGTACTTTTGTCAGCGTTCGTAAAGTTCATGGGTACAAATGGTTGTTTTTCCTAAAAACAAAAGTGGATGTTTATTGAACTGTTCAACTTTTTTTTATGATAAAATGATCATGTTACTAAGAGAATCTCATTAAATGAAGGTTGAAAAATAAACCCTTCATACATTCATTCATGTATAAATAGGACATGATCTGAAGTTATATACACACATCAATAAAATATTTTTTCTTTCTTTACGTACAATATAAAGCTTTTCTTTCTCTTTCTCTCTTCATATACTACAAATACAATATTAGTATATAAATTATCGTTATTATGGTAGGATATTAATATTAGTGAATATTAATACTAGAGTTTTCTATTTACACTTCTTTATTTTATCTTCCTTATTTATTTATTTCGCAACATGTTATCAGTACGAAACTCTAACAAAATTTTAGGAAGACTTCAGGTAACAAATTTTCATTATGTTGAAACTCTCTCATCTTGAATTCAATACTCTTAATATATCTGGAAACAATTATTTACCATGGATACTAGATGCTAAAATCCATCTTGATTCAATGGATCTTAAAGATACCATTAAGGCTGAAAATAATATATCTCAGAAGGATATAGCCAAAGCCATAATTTTTCTTCGTCGTCATCTTGACGTATGATTGAAAAGTGAATATCTCACATTAAAAGATCTTACAGATCTGTGGAAAGACCTTGAAAAAGATATAATCATGAAAAGACGGTGATACTTCCTCAAACCCGATATGTTAAAGAAAATTTTCTCAACCTTCCATGCATCGAATGTGCTCCTGCAGTAGCAGTATCGAGAAAAATAATTTAAAATATTCTTACTTAATTTCTTACCTTTTTGTTGCTGAACGCAACAATGAGTTACTTTTGAGAAATCATGAAGTGCGCCCAACTGGTGCCGCCCCATTTCCTGAAGTAAATGCGGCATACCATTACCTCAGAAGAGATAAATGGAAAAGTTTTAGTAACGAGAAAAATTATGGAAGGAAAAGGAATTATGTTCACAAAGGATCTCACCAGAAGTGTGATAAAGAAAGAAACAATGGGCAAAGTAAATCAATTGAGAATAAATGCTTCCTTTGTGGTAGAAAGGGCCATTGGTCACGTACCTGTCGTATCCCAAGGCACCTAGTTGATCTTTATCAAGCATCCTTGAAAAAGGATGACAAAGGAAAGAAAACAAATTTTGTTTCAAATTATGAAAATTCCACCACTCATTATGATGTATCTAATTTCTTTGAGGATCCTGAAGGAAATATTGGCTATTTGATCAATGATGGAATAGTTTAATATGTGTGTTTGTTAAGTATCCATGTGAATAATTTTACTGTGTATGTACTTTTACTCATTTTATTATTATTATTATTTGTCTTTGAAGAAAAATGGCAATGACATATTTTGAAGATATTTGCCTTGTGGATAGTGCAAGTTCACACACTATTCTCAAAAGTGATATATATTTTACCCATCTTGTGCCAAAAGAAGAATATGTTAATACTATTATTGGCTCAGGCAATGTGATTAAAGGCTCCAGAAGAGCTATAATTTTGTTTTCCGGAGGAATAAAATTCATAATAAATAATGTACTATTATCTACCAAGTCACTGAGGAACTTGTTGAGTTTCAAAGATATTCGTCGAAATGGATATCATATTGAAACAATGAATGAGGAAAATCATGAGTATTTATGTATCACAACTCATGATTTAAATAAAAATGTTATATTAGAAAGTTACCCTCACTTTCATATGGGTTGTATTATACCAAGATTAGTGCAATTGAATCACATGCCATTGTAAACCAGAAGTTTACTAGCCCAAATGAATTCATAACTTGGCACAACTGATTGGGTCATCCGGGAACAACCATGATGCGGAGAATTATTGAAAACTCCCATGAACATTCACTAAAGAACCAGAAGATTCTTAAATCTAGTAAATTTTGTTGTGCTGCATGTTCTCAAGGGAAGTTAATTTTAAGGCCATCTCCAGTAAAGATTGGATTTGAGTCCCCTGAATTCCTAGAAAGGATTCAAGACGATATATGTTGACCTATTCATCCACCATGTGGATCTTTTAGATATTTTATGGTCCTAATAGACGCATCTTCGAGATGGTCACATGTGTGCTTATTGTCTTCTCGCAACCTGGCGTTTGTGAGATTACTGGCTCAAATTATTTGATTAAAAGCACAATTTCTAGAAAATCTAATCAAAGCAATTCGTCTTGATAATGCTGGTGAATTTACTTCCCAAGATTTTGATGCTTATTGTATGGCTAATGGAATAAGTGTTGAACATCCAGTAGCTTATGTTCACACACAAAATGGGTTAACAGAATCACTTATTAAACGCCTCCAATTAATTGCTAGACCCTTGCTTATGAGAACAAATCTCCCAACCTCGGTTTGGGGGCATGATATTTTACATGCCGCAGCACTTATTCGTTTGAGGCCAACGAGTTACCATCAGTTCTCTCTTATGAAATTAGCTTTTGGCCAGCAGCCAAATGTTTTACATTTAAGAATATTTGAGTGTGTGATATATGTTCCCACTGCACCACCTAATCGCACCAAAATTGGACCCCAAAGAAAATTGGGGATATATGTTGGATATGATTCTCCCTCTATAGTAAGGTATCTTGAGATACAAACTGGGGATGTATTTAAAGCCCGTTTTGCGGATTGTCATTTTGATGAATCAAAATTTTCAACATTAGGGAAAGAGAATAAGCTTCCTCAAAAGGAACTTAATTGGAATGCATCATCGTTGATGCATTTAGATCCTCGATCAGGGCAAAGTGAACTAGAAGTTCAAAAGATTATACATTTGCAAAGAATAGGAAATGAATTACCTGATGCATTTTCTGATACAAAGAGGATAACCAAATCTTATATACCAATGGAAAATGTCCCAATTCGAATTGATGTCCCAGTAGGACAAGTAGCCACTCAAGCAAATTCACGCCAGAAGCGTGGCAGGCCTGTCGGTTCTAAAGACAAAAATTCTCGAAAAAGAAAAGAGGTAAATACGATTCCTGTTGAAAAAGACATTGTAAAGACACCTGCAGTTGTCCAAAATTTTGATATAATTTTAATGCTAGAAGACGTTCAGGTACCTGAAAATTGTGAAAATGACGATATCTCGATAAATTTTGTCTTTACAGGAGAGAAATGGGACCGAAATAAGACAATTGTCAATGAAATATTTGCATATAATGTGACATTAAATATCATGCATGAAAGTAAGGATCTTGAGCCAAGATTAGTCGAAGAATTTTGACAAAGAAATGATTGGCTGAAATGGGAAGAAGCCATGAAGGCTAAATTAGACTCATTTGCAAAACGTGAAGTCTTTGGACCTGTAGTCTGGTGCACGAAATTGTGATCATCAACAATGGCGCCAAAGACTTGGAGCTCTCAACGTGAATCACACTTTGTCACAACTTCGCACAACTAACCAGCAAGTGCACTGGGTCGTCCAAGTAATAAACCTTACATGAGTAAGGGTCGATCCCACGGAGATTGTTGGTATGAAGCAAGCTATGGTCATCTTGGAAATATCAGTCAGGCGGATTCAAATAGTTATAATGATTTTTGAATATAAAGATAAATAAAGCATAGAATAAAGATAGAGATACTTATGTAAAGTATTGGTGGGAATTTCAGATAAGTGTGTGGAGATGCTTTATCCCTTTTGAATCTCTGCTTTCCTACTGCCTTCATCCAATCATTCTTACCCCTTTCCATGGCAAGCTGTATGTAGGGCGTCACCGTTGTCAATGGCTACTTCCCATCCTCTCAGTGAAAATGGTCCAAATGCGCTGTCACAGCACGACTAATCATCTGTCGGTTCTCGATCATGTCGGAATAGGATCTAGTGATCCTTTTGCGTCTGTCACTACGCCCAACACTCGCGAGTTTGAAGCTCGTCACAGTCATTCCTTTCCAGATCCTACTCGGAATACCACAGACAAGGTTTATACTTTCTGGATCTCAGGAATGGCCGCCAATAATTCTATCTTATACCACAAAGACTCCGATCTTTCGGAATGGAGACTAAGAGATACACGGTCGATCCAAGGTAGAACAGAAGTGGTTGTCAGTCATGCGTTCATAAGTGAGAATGATGATGAGTGTCACGGATCATCACACTCATCATGTTGAAGTGCAGCGAATATCTTAGAACAAGAATAAGCTGAATTGAATAGAAAATAGTAGTAATTGCATTAATACTCGAGGAACAGCAGAGCTCCACACCTTAATCTATGGTGTGTAGAAACTCCACCATTGAAAATATATAAGTGATGAAGGTCCAGGCATGGCCAAATGGCCAGCCCCCCCAAATAATATATGAATTCGAAAATAGGGAAAAAGACCCCTAGGTACAATAGTAAAAAGTTCTATTTATACTAAACTAGTTACTAGGGTTTACAAAAATAAGTCTAAGTGCAGAAATCCACTTCCGGGGCCCACTTTGGTGTGTGCTTGGGCTAAACTTGAGCTTTACACGTACAGAGGCTTCTCTTGGAGTTAAACACCAAGTTGTAACATGTTTTTGGCGTTTAACTCTGGTTTGTGACGTGTTTCTGGCGTTTTACTCTAGAATGCAGCATGGAACTGGCGTTGAACGCCAGTTTGCATCATCTAAACTCGAATAAAGTATGGACTATTATATATTGCTAGAAAGTTCTGGATGTCTACTTTCCAACGCAATTGAGAGTGCGCCATTTGGAGTTCTGTAGCTCCAGAAAATCCATTTCTAGTGCAGTAAGGTCAGAATCCAACAGCATCAGCAGTCCTTTGTCAGCCTCCTATCAGATTTTTGCTCAGGTCCCTCAATTTTAGCTAGAAAATACCTGAAATCACAGAAAAATACACAAACTCATAGTAAAGTCCATAAATGTGAATTTTGCATAAAAACTAATAAAAACATCCCTAAAAGTAGCTAGATCCTACTAAAAACTACCTAAAAACAATGCCAAAAAACGTATAAATTATCCGCTCATCGCAATACCAAACTTAAATTGTTGCTTGTCCCCAAGCAACTGAAAATCAAATAGGATAAAAAGAAGAGAATATACTATAAATCTCAAAATATCAATGAGTATTAGTTCTAATTAGATGAGCAGGACTAGTAGCTTTTTGCTTCTGAACAGTTTTGGCATCTCACTTTATCCTTTGAAGTTTAGAATGATTGGCATCCATAGGAACTCAGAGTTCAGATAGTGTTATTGATTCCCCTAGTTAAGTATGTTGATCCTTGAACATAGCTACTTTTATGAGTCTTGGCCATGGCCCTAAGTACTTTGTTTTTCAGTATTACCACCGATACATAAATGCCACAGACACATGACTGGGTGAACCTTTTCAGATTGTGACTCAGCTTTGCTAAAGTCCCCAGTTAGAGGTGTCCAAAGCTCTTAAGTACACTCTTTTTGCTTTGGATCACGACTTTAACCACTCAGTCTCAAGCTTTTCACTTGGACCTGCATGCCACAAGCACATGGTTAGGGACAGCTTGATTTAGCCGCTTAGGCCTGAATTTTATTTTCTTGGGCCCTCCTATCCATTGATGCTCAAAGCGTTGGATCCTTTTTACCCTTGCCTTTTGGTTTTAAGGGCTATTGGCTTTTTTTGCTTGCTTTTTCTTTTTCTTTTATATTTTTTTCGCTATTTTTTTCACAAGCTTTTGTTATTCACTGCTTCTTCTTGCTTCAAGAATAAATTTCATGATTTTTCAGATTATCAATAACATTTCTCTTTTTCATCATTCTTTCAAGAGCCAACAATTTTAACATTCATAAACAACAAGATCAAAAATATGCACTGTTCAAGCATTCATTCAGAAAACAAAAAGTATTGTCACCACATCAATATAATTAAACTAATTTCAAGGATGAATTCGAAACTCATGTACTTTTTGTTCTTTTGTATTAAAAACATTTTTCATTTAAGATAGGTGAAGGATTCATGGAATTATTCATAGCCTTAAGACATAGTTACTAAATACTAATGATCATGTAGTAAAGACTCAAAACATAGACAAACATAGAGCATAAAGTCGAAAAACAGAGAGATAAGAGCAAGGAAGTTAAGGAATGAGTCTACCTTAGTGAGGGTGGCGTCTTCTTCTTGAAGGACCAATGGTGTCTTTGAGCTCCTCTATGTCTCTTCCTTGCCTCTGTTGCTTGATCCCTAGTGATTTTGGTGCTCTTATCCTTAGTTGCTCCCAATAATTGTGTGGAGAAAAATGTATCCCCTGAGGTATCTCAGGGATTTCTTGATGAGGGAATTTCTGCTCTTGTTGAGGTCCATGAGTGGGCACTCTTGATGTGCAGTCAAATGCTCTACTACTGAGCTATAGACCCTTGAGATGAATCTCTCCGTCTCCCATGACTCAGAGGTGGAAGCAATTGCCTTTCCTTTCCTCTTTCTTGAGGTTTCTCTGGCCTTAGGTGCCATCAATGGTTATGGAAAAACAAAAAAAGCTATGCTTTTACCACACCAAACTTAGAATGTTGCTCGCTCTCGAGCAAAAGAAGAAAGAATAGAAGAAGAAGAAGAAGAAGAAGAAGATATGGAGAAGAGGGAGAGAGGTGTGGGTTTCGGCCAAGGGGGAGAATAGAGGGTAGTGTTGTGTAAAAATGAAGAAGGATGGAGGGGTTTATATAGTGGAGGGAGAGGGGTTTAGGTTCGGTCATCTAGGGTGGGTTTGGGTGGGAAAGAAATTTTGAATTTGAAGGTAGGTGGGGTTTATGGGGAAGAGTGGATGGATGTGATTGGTGAAGGGGTAATGTGGAATAGAGATTGAGGTAATTGGTGAAGGGTATAATGTTATTGGATTGTGTGAAGAAGAGAGAAGTGGGGTAGGTGGGGATCCTGTAGGGTCCATAGATCTTGAGGTGTCATTTGTGACTCCACATGATCATATACCTAATAAAACATAAAAGAACAATAGAAATATAGATAAATAAAAATTGAGTTGCCTCCCAATAAGCACTTCTTTAATGTCAATAGCTTGATAGTGAGCTCTCATGGAGCTTCACAGATGTTAAGAGCATTATTGAAACCTCCCAACACCAAACTTAGAGTTTGAATGTGGGGGTTCAACACCAAACTTAGAGTTTGGTTGTGGCCTCCCAACACCAAACTTAGAGTTTGATTGTGGGGGCTTTGTTTGACTCTGTATTGAAAGAAGCTTTTCATGCTTCCTCTCCATGGTTGCAGAGGAAGGTCCTTGAGCTTTAAACACAAGGTAGTCCCCATTCAATTGAAGGACTAGCTCTCCTCTGTCAACATCAATCACAGCTCCTGCTGTGGCTAGGAAGGGTCTTCCAAGGATGATGCATTCATCCTCATCCTTTCCAATATCTAGGATTATGAAATCAACAGGGATGTAAAGGCCTTTAACCTTCACTAACACATCATCTACCAATCCATAAGCTTGTTTTATTGACTTGTCTGCCATCTCTAATGAGATTCTTGCAGCTTGTACCTCAAAGATCCCCATTTTCTCCATTACAGAGAGTGGCATAAGATTTATACCTGACCCCAGGTCACATAGAGCCTTTTCAAAGGTCATGGTGCCTATGATACAGGGTATTAAGAATTTACCAAGATCTTGTTTCTTTTGAGGTAGAGTTTACTGAACCCATGTATTTAGTTCACTAATGAGCAAGGGATGTTCATCTTCCCAAGTCTCATTACCAAACAACTTGGCATTCAGCTTCATGATGGCTCCTAGATATTGAGCAACTTGCTCTTCAGTTACATCTTCATCCTCTTCAGAGAAAGAATAGTTCTCAGAGCTCATGAATGGCAGAAGGAAGTTTAATGGAATCTCTATGGTCTCTATATGAGCCTCAGATTCCTTTAGGTCCCTAATAGGGAACTTCTTTCTGTCTGAAGGACGTCCCATGAGGTCTTCCTCATTGGGATTCACGTCCTCCCCTTCCTCTTTGGATTCGGCCATTTTGATAATATCAATGGCCTTGCACTCTCTTTTTGGATTCTCTTCTGTATTGCTTGGGAGAGTACTAGGAGGAGTTTCAGTGATTTTCTTACTCAACTGACCCACTTGTGCCTCCAAATTTCTAATGGAGGACCTTGTTTCACTTATAAAACTTAAAGTGGCCTTAGATAGATCAGAGACTATGTTTGCTAAGCTAGAGGGGCTCTGCTTAGAATTCTCTGTCTGTTGCTGAGAAGATGATGGAAAAGGCTTGCTATTGCTAAGCCTATTTCTTCCACCATTATTAAAGCCTTGTTGAGGCTTTTGTTGATCCTTCCATGAGAAATTTGGATGATTTCTCCATGAGGGATTATAGGTGTTTCCATAGGCTTCACCCATGTAATTCACTTCTGCCATTGCAGGGTTCTCAGGATCATAAACTTCTTCTTCAGAAGATGCCTCTTTAGTACTGTTGGATGCATTTTGCCATCCATTCAGACTCTAAGAAATCATGTTGACTTGCTGAGTCAACATTTTGTTTTGAGCCAATATGGCATTCAGAGCATCAATTTCAAGAACTCCCTTTCTCTGAGGTGTCCCATTACTCACAAGATTCCTCTCAGAGGTGTACATGAATTGGTTATTTGCAACCATGTCAATGAGTTCTTGAGCTTCTGCAGGCGTTTTCTTTAGGTGAATGGATCCACCTGCAGAATGGTCCAGTGATATCTTAGAGAACTCAGATAGACCATGATAGAATATATCCAAAATGGTCCACTCAGAAAGCATG
The DNA here is from genome assembly GCF_014773155.1 of Arachis stenosperma. Classification (NCBI taxonomy): domain Eukaryota; kingdom Viridiplantae; phylum Streptophyta; class Magnoliopsida; order Fabales; family Fabaceae; genus Arachis; species Arachis stenosperma. The sequence goes on from NC_080385.1 coordinate 136,153,424, forward strand.
TCAGAAGGACACTTTTTGGTCAACTACTTGTATCTTTTCCAAGCTTCATAGAGGGATTCACCATCTTTTTGCTTGAAAGTCTGAACATCCACTCTAAGCTTGCTCAGCTTTTGAGGAGGAAAGAACTTGGCCAAGAAGGCCGTGACCAGTTTGTCCCAAGAGTCCAGGCTATCTTTAGGTTGTGAGTCCAACCATGTTCGAGCTCTGTCTCTTACAACAAAAGGGAAAAGTATGAGCCTGTAGACTTCAGAATCTACTCCATTAGTCTTAACAGTATCACAGATCTGCAAAAATTTAGTTAAATACTGATAGGGATATTCTGATGAAAGTCCATGAAACTTGCAGTTCTGTTGCATTAGAGCAACTAGTTGAGGCTTCAGCTCAAAATTATTTTTTCCAATGGCAGGGATTAAGATGCTTCTTCCATAAAAATTGGAAGTAGGTGTAGTATAATCACCAAGCATCCTCCTTGCATTATTGTTGGGTTCGGCCATGTCTCTTTCTTTTTTGAGATTCTCTGTAAGGTTTTCTCTTAATTGTTGTGCTTTAGCTTCTCTTAGCTTCTTCTTCAAAGTCCTTTTAGGTTCAGGATCTGCTTCAACAAAAATGTTCTTGTCCTTACTCCTGCTCATATGAAAAAAAGAGAACAGAAAAGAAGAGGAATCCTCTATGTCACATTATAGAGATTCCTTTATGTGAGTAGAAGAAAAGAAGAATAAGAATGAAGAAGAGAAAAATTCAAACACAGAGGAAAAGAGAGGGTTCGAATTTTAAGATGAAGAGAAGTGTTAGAAAATAAATGAAATAAATAGAAAGAGATGAGAGGGGGAGAATTTCGAAAGTTATTTTTGAAAAAAATGTTAGTGATTTTTGAAAATTAAGAGAAGAATTAAAATTAAAATTAAAATTTGAAATAATTAGTTAAATAAAAAGATTTTTTTTTAAAAAAAAGAGGTGATTTTCAAAAATTAGAGAGAGGAAAGTAGTTAGGTGGTTTTGAAAAAGATAAGAAGTAGTGAAACAAACAAAAAGTCAATAGTTAGTTGAAAAAGATTTGAAATTCAATTTTGAAAAGATAGGAAGTTAGAAAAGATTTTTGAAATCAATTTTGAAAATGATCTTATTTGAAAAAGATATGTTTGAAAAGATATGATTGAAAAGAGATAAGATTTTGAAATTTATTTTGAAAAAGAATTGAAAAAAGAAATTTAGAAAGATTTGATTTTTAAAATTAAAATTGATTACTTGACAAACAAGAAACTAAAAGATATGATTCTTCAAGATTGAACCTTTCTTAACAAGAAAGTAAAAAACTTCAAATTTTTGAATCAATCACATTAATTGTTAGTAAAGTTTTCGAAAATCATGAAATAAAGATAAGAAAAAGATTTTGAAAATCAATTTTAAAAATTTTCGAAAATAATAATAAAAAAATAAAAAAGATTTGATTTTTGAAAAAGATTTTGAAAAGATGAGATTTTTAAAATTGAAATCTTGACTTGACTAACAAGAAACAACTTATTTTAAAAATTTTTGACTAAGTCAACCCAAAAATTTCGAAAATTATGAGTAAAATAAGGAAAAGATATTTTTTGAATTTTTTTTGAATTTTTAATGATGAGAGAGAAAAATAACTAAATGACTCAAAACATAAAATTTATGAATCAAAACACATGATGCATGCAAGAACACTTTGAATATCAAGATGAACACCAAGAACACTTTGAAGATCAAGATGAATATCAAGACTTATTTTTGAAAAATTTTCAAGAAAAAAAATATGCAAGACACCAAACTTAGGAATTTTTAATGCTTAGACACTATGAATGCAAAAATGCATATGAAAAACAGCAAAAGACACAAAACAAGAAAATATGGAGATCAAACAAGAAGACTTGTCAAGAACAACTTGAAGATCATGAAGAATACAATGCATGAATTTTCGAAAATTTTTTTAGAAAATTAAAAAGATGCAATTGACACCAAACTTAAAAATTAACACTAGACTCAAACAAGAAACACAAAATATTTTTTTGGTTTTATGATTTTATAATTTTTTTTGTATTTTTCGAAAATTATATTTTGAAAAAACAAAAAAGAAGAAAAAGTTTTAAAGATTTTTGAAAATTTTTTGAAAACTTTTTGGAAAGAAAATTACCTAATCTAAGCAACAAGATGAACCGTTAGTTGTCCAAACTCAAACAATCCCCAGCAACGGTGCCAAAAACTTGGTGCACGAAATTGTGATCATCAACAATGGCGCCAAAGACTTGGAGCTCTCAAATGTGAATCATACTTTGTCACAACTTCGCACAACTAACCAGCAAGTGCACTGGGTCATCCAAGTAATAAACCTTACGTGCGTAAGGGTCGATCCCACGGAGATTGTTGGTATAAAGCAAGCTATGGTCATCTTGCAAATCTCAGTCAGGCGGATTCAAATAGTTATAATGATTTTCAAATATAAAGATAAATAAAGCATAGAATAAAGATAGATATACTTATGTAAAGCATTGGTGGGAATTTCAGATAAGTGTATGGAGATGCTTTATCCCTTTTGAATCTCTGCTTTCCTACTGCCTTCATCCAATCATTCTTACCCCTTTTCATGGCAAGCTGTATGTAGGGCGTCACCGTTGTCAATAGCTACTTCCCATCCTCTCAGTGAAAATGGTCCAAATGCACTGTCACAGCACGGCTAATCATATGTCAGTTCTCGATCATGTCGGAATAGGATCTAGTGATCCTTTTGCGTCTGTCACTATGCCCAACACTCGCGAGTTTAAAGCTTGTCACAGTCATTCCTTTCCAGATCCTACTCAAAATACCACAGACAAGGTTTAGACTTTCCGGATCTCAAGAATGGCCGCCAATAAATCTAGCTTATACCACGAAGACTCTGATCTTTCGGAATGGAGGCTAAGAGATACACGCTCGATCTAAGGTAGAACGGAAGTGGTTGTCAGTCACGCGTTCATAAGTGAGATTGATGATGAGTGTCACGGATCATCACATTCATCATGTTGAAGTGCATCGAATATCTTAGAACAAGAATAAGCTGAATTGAATAGAAAATAGTAGTAATTGCATTAATACTCGAGGAACAGCAGAGCTCCACACCTTAATCTATGGTGTGTAGAAACTCCACCGTTGAAAATACATAAGTGATTAAGGTCCAGGCATGGTCGAATGGCCAGCCCCCCCAAATGATATATGAATTCGAAAATAGGGAAAAAGACCCCTAGAACAATAGTAAAAAGTTCTATTTATACTAAACTAGTTACTAGGGTTTACAAAAATAAGTCTAAATGCAGAAATCTACTTCTAGGGCCCACTTTAGTGTGTGCTTGGGCTGAGCTTGAGCTTTACACGTGCAGAGGCTTCTCTTGGAGTTAAATGCCAAGTTGTAACATGTTTTTGGCGTTTAACTCTGGTTTGTGACGTGTTTCTGGCGTTTTACTCCAAAATGCATCATGGAACTGGAGTTGAACGTCAGTTTGTGTTGTCTAAACTCGAATAAAGTATGAACTATTATATATTGATGGAAAGCCCTGCATGTCTACTTTCTAACACAATTGAGAGTGCGCCATTTGGAGATCTGTAGCTCCAGAAAATCCATTGTGAGTGCAGGGAGGTCAGAATCCAATTGCATCAGCAGTCCTTTGTCAGCCTCCTATCAGATTTTTGCTCAGGTCCCTCAATTTCAGCAAGAAAATACCTGAAATCACAGAAAAACACACAAAATCATAGTGAAGTCCAGAAATATGAATTTTTCATAAAAACTAATAAAAATATCCCTAAAAGTAGCTAGATCCTACTAAAAACTACCTAAAAACAATGCCAAAAAGCGTATAAATTATCCGCTCATCATAGTCCGTACACCAGAAGATGTAAAACATGTTGGATACAGGTGGATATTTGTGAGAAAACAAAATAAGAAAAATGAAGTTGTGCGCTACAAAGCCCGATGGTGCGTATTTTACAACCCACAAACTAACCGGCAAGTGCACCGAGTCGTACCAAGTAATACCTTATGTGAGTAAGGGTCGATCCCATGAGGATTGATGGACTAAGCAACAATGATTGAGTGATTGGCTTAGTTACACAAGCAGAAAATGGTTTTAAAATATTCAAAGAGCATTAAATAGTACTCTTAAAATTTCAGAAAGCAAGCAGCAATGAGGTGGGAATAAATTATTTGAGAAAACAGTTAAGGTTTTAGAGTTATCTAATTTCCGGATTAACTTTTATTACTAATTAATTTAATCATGCAAGATTTAATTTCATGGTAAACTATATGTGACTAGACCCTAATTCCTTAGACCTTCCTAGTCTCCTCTAAAATTCATCAATTGCCAATTCCTTAGTCAATTAATTCCAATTAGAAGGTGATGATTAATTTCTAGTTTATATGCCAAAAGAATCCTAATTATCCACAAATAAGGGGATTATATGTCACGTATCCCTTTAAATACAAACAATTAAAAATTCAGTATAATATGTTTTCAAGCTGTTGTTCAAGTAAAGAGCTTTTCCAAGTTTTACAAGAACTCAATTAGAATATGGGTCATACTTTCGTTCCACCCATATTCATAAAATAAAGAACGAAAACAATTATTGAAATATAAATCAAGACATGAATTAAATAAAAAAAGATCAAACGAATCAATCCATGAAAGTAGACAGAGCTCCTCACCTTAACAATGAAGGATTAGTTGCTCAAGGTTTAGAGAAGAAAAATAAGGGTTCTGGTAACAATTGGTTACGTGTCTAAATGTACAGAGTTCCTATTTATAACTACTCCTAATAAATTTAAAATCTAATTATCTAAAACTAAAAATAATATCTTTTCCTAAAAGATAAGATTTGAATTTAAATTCGAATTAATTAACAAGTCTTCAGCTGATGGGTGGGGACCACTTGATTGTCCATTCTGCAGCTTCCAATCTGTGTTTTCTGGGCCAGAAACTAGGTCAAAACGCGGCCCAAAATCCACGCCAGCGATTTCTGTAACTTTTGTAGATCGCGCACGTCACGCGTACGGGTCAGTCACGCGTACGCGTCGACATGGATACTTCCAGATCACGCGCACGCGTCAGGCACGCGTGCGCGTCGCTCCTTGCAGCCATCTCCTTTGATTCTTGTGCTGCAGAAACAACAAACAAATTCCGCCGAATGCTACCTGAAATAAATAAAATTGCACAAAACTCAAAATAGCATCCATAGTGGCTAAAATATAATTAATTCTTAATTAAACTCAACAAATTAGATGCAAATTCACTAGGAAAAGATTGACAAGATGCTCACGCATCACAACACCAAACTTAAACTGTTGCTTGTCCTCATGCAACCAAAACTAATATAAGCTTATGATGTGATGAATTTGCATGAGAATGAGAGTTCGATTAAGCTCGTGTCTCTTCTTATAGTGGGGTTTACAACTGCAATCCTGAATAGGTTTGGCATCTCACTCTCCTTTGAATTAGAAGACTGTTAATGTCATTTGGAATTAGAATTCGGATAATATTATGAATTCTCTTATCTTTTATATTTCAGTTTAATCCTTGAACACAGCAAAATTTATTTTAATTTATTTTTCTTTGGTGCTTTGCACCTTGAGCCTAGCCGTGACTTTAAATGTTTTTTTTCAAGAGTTACTTGACACAAAAACACCACAAGCACTTAACTGGGGAACTCTCTTTGAGTTTTAATTTTTCTTTCTATTACTCCCAGACAGTGGTGCTCAAAGCCTTTGGCATACTCTGTTAAACGCACTTGGTCTTAAAACTAAGTGTTCTGTCTCAAGGATTACTTGACACAATCACATCACAAGCATGTAACTAGGGAAACAACTCTTTGAGCTTTTAATCATGTCTGACCTCCCTAGTTATTGATGCTTAGAGCATTGGACCTTGCTTTTATTTATTATTTATTTGTGTATATATATATATATATATATATATATATATATTGCTGTTTCTTTTATTTCAAGGATTAAATTTTTGTTTATTTCAGAGAAGTCATAATAATTCTCTAAATTCCTATTCCTTATACATCAACATCCCTTGATTCAAATTCAAATATGCACTGTTCATATCATGCATTCAAAAATCACAGGAGATACCACCATATTTAAGTAAATTAGACTATTCTTAAAATTAACTCAATTTCTCATGCAATACTGATGAGCGGATAATTTATACGCTTTTTGGCATTGTTTTTAGTATGTTTTTAGTATGATTTAGTTAGTTTTTAGTAGATTTTTATTAGTTTTTAGCTAAAATTCACTTTTCTGGACTTTACTATGGGTTTGTGTGTTTTTCTGTGATTTCAGGTATTTTCTGGCTGAAATTAAGGGATCTGAGCAAAAATCTGATTTAGAGGCTGAAAAGGACTGCAGATGCTGTTGGATTCTGACCTCCCTGCACTCGAAGAGGATTTTCTGGAGCTACAGAAGCCCAATTGGCGCGCTCTCAACGGCGTTGGAAAGTAGACATCCTGGGCTTTCCAGCAATGTATAATAGTCCATACTTTGCCCGAGATTTGATGGCCCAAACCGGCGTTGCAAATCAGCCTCAGAATTTCCAGCGTTTAACGCTGGAACTGGCATAAAAATTGGAGTTAAACGCCCAAACTGGCATGAAAGCTGGCGTTTAACTCCAGAAAAGGTCTCTACACATGAAAGCTTCAATGCTCAGCCCAAGCACACACCAAGTGGGCCCAGAAGTGGATTTTTCTGTCATTTACTCATTTCTGTAAACCTTAGGTTACTAGTTCACTATTAATAGGATCTTTTGACATTGTATCGGTACCTCATGACATTTTACACGTTTCTTTGTGTACCTTCCACGGCATGAGTCTCTAAACCCCATGGTTGGGGGTGAGGAGCTCTGCTGTGTCTTGATGGATTAATGCAATTACTACTGTTTTTCATTCAATCATGCTTGCTTCCATTCTAAGATATTACTTGTTCTTAAACCGGATGAATGTGATGATCCGTGACACTCATCATCATTCTCAACTATGAACGTGTGCCTGACAACCACCTCCGTTCTACCTTAGATTAAGTAGATGTCTCTTGGATTCTTTAATCAGAATCTTCGTGGTATAAGCTAGAACTGATGGCGGCATTCAAGAGAATCCGGAAGGTCTAAGCCTTGTCTGTGGCATTCTGAGTAGGATTCAATGATTGAATGACTGTGACGAGCTTCAAACTCCTGAGTGCGGGGCGTTAGTGACAGACGCAAAAGAATCACTGGATTCTATTCCGGCCTGATTGAGAACCGACAGATGGATAGCCGTGCCGTGACAGGGTGCGTTGAACATTTCCACTGAGAGGATGGGAGGTAGCCACTGACAACGGTGAAACCCTTGCATACAGCTTGCCATGGAAGGAGCCTTGCGTGTTTGAGGAAGAAGACAGTAGGAAAGCAGAGATTCAGAAGGCCGAGCATCTCCAAAGCCTCAACCTATTCTCCATTACTGCAAAACAAGTACTTATTTCATGTTCTTTTGCTTTTCACAATCAATCTTGATAATTTATGATATCCTGACTAAGATTTACAAGATAACCATAGCTTGCTTCAAGCCGACAATCTCCGTGGGATCGACCCTTACTCACGTAAGGTATTACTTGAACGACCCAGTGCACTTGCTGGTTAGTTGTGCGGGATTGCAAAAGTGTGATTGCAATTTCGTGCACCAAGTTTTTGGCGCCATTGCCGGGGATTGTTCGAGTTTGGACAACTGACGGCTTATCTTGTTGCTTAGATTAGGACTGTTTTATTTTTGTTGGTTTAGAGTCTTTTAGTTGAGTCTAGTTTCATATTTTAAGTTTGGTGTCAATTGCATACTTTTGTTTTTCTTCTAATTTTCGAATTTGCATGTCTTTAGTCCCTTTTTGATCCGTAAAAATTCTAAGTTTGGTGTCCTCTTTGTGTTTTTCCTTTAAAATTTTCGAAAAATTGTGTTTGATTTTCTAAAAATTTTAAGTTTGGTGTCATTTTGTTGTTTTTCTCTTTCTTCATTTCAAAAATCAAATCTTTTTCATAAAAATTTTTCAATCATATCTTTCTAATTGCTAATCTCAAAATCTTTTTAATTAACTAATTGATTCAGTTTTCAATTTGCTTTGATCTTATTTTTTTTAATTTTCGAATTTTTTATTTTATTTTCCTTTTGCTTTATTTTATTTTATTATTTTCGGTCACTTAAAAAAAAAACAAGAAAAAAACAAAATTTATCTATTTGCAATCCATATCAGTTCCCTTTATCCACTATGGACCTAAGTGGGATTGATCAATCCAGAAGGACTCTGGGGTCATATGCTAACCCCATTACAGCTGCGTATGGGAGTAGCATTTGTACACCTCTCATCAAAGCAAGCAGCTTTGAGCTAAATCCTCAACTCATTATCATAGTGCAGCAAAATTGCCAGTATTCCGGTCTTCCACAGGAAGAACCTACTGAGTTTCTGGCACAATTTTTACAAATTGCTGACACAGTACATGATAAAGAGGTGGATCAGGATGTCTACAGACTATTACTGTTTCCATTTGCTGTAAAAGATCAAGCTAAAAGGTGGTTGAATAACCAACCTACAGCAAGCATAAAGACATGGAAACAGTTATCAGACAAGTTCCTGAATCATTTTTACCCTCCAAAGAGGATGACACAGCTAAGGCTGGACATCCAAGGCTTTAAACAAGAGGATAATGAATCCCTTTATGATGCCTGGGAGAGGTATAGAGGTATGCTAAGAAAATGCCCCTCTGAAATGTTTTCAGAGTGGGTACAGTTAGACATCTTCTACTATGGGCTTACAGAAAAAGCTCAGATGTCTTTAGACCACTCAGCTGGTGGATCTATACACATGAGGAAGACAATTGAAGAGGCTCAAGAGCTTATAGACACTGTTGCTAGAAACCAATATTTATACTCTAGCAATGAGTTCTCTCCAAAAGAGGAAGTCATGGCAGTAGTCACTGATCCTAATCCTCAAGAACAGATGATTGAGCTTAATCAACAATTGCTCCTGATGACAGAACAGTTAGCAGAATTTAAAGAGATGCTCCATGAAACTAAAGTTGCTAACAAGAACATAGAACTGCAGTTGAATCAAGCAAAACAGCAGATATCTAACCAGATAACAGGAGAGTGTCAAGTAGTTCAACTGAGGAGTGGGAAGACACTAAACAACACCACTCAAAAGAGCAAAAAGTCAAATAAGGAACAATTGACAGAGGGTAACCAAGCCACTGCCCAAAATCCCTCTGAGGACAGTAAGAGCCCAGAGAGGAATACTTTTGGCGTTCAAACGCCAGAAAGGGAAGGAAAGCTGGCGTTAAACGCCCATTCCTTGCCCAGTTCTGGCGTTCAAACGCCAGAAAAGGGGGAGAAGTTGGCGTTAAACGCCCAATCTTCACCCATTCCTGGCGTTCAGACGCCAAGGGAGGATCAGACACCTGAGAGTGCTGACAGTAATCCCTCAAAAACGGATTCTTCAACCACTTCTGTAAGGAATAAGCCTGCAGCAACTAAGGTTGAAGAATATAAAGCCAAGATGCCTTATCCTCAGAAACTCCGCCAAGCGGAGCAGGATAAGCAATTTGCCCGCTTTGCAGATTATCTAAGGACTCTTGAAATAAAGATTTCGTTTGCAGAGGCACTTGAGCAAATACCTTCTTATGCTAAGTTCATGAAAGAGATCTTAAGTCATAAGAAGGATTGGAGAGAAACTGAAAAAGTGTTTCTCACTGAAGAATGCAGTGCAGTCATTCTGAAAAGCTTACCAGAAAAGCTTCAAGATCCAGGAAGCTTTATGATACCATGCACATTAGAAGGTGCTTGCACCAAGACAGCCCTATGTGATCTTGGAGCAAGCATCAATCTAATACCTGCATCCACTATCAGAAAGCTTGGGTTGACTGGAGAAGTTAAACCAACCCGGATATGCCTCCAACTTGCTGATGGCTCCATTAAACATCCATCAGGCATAATAGAGGACATGATTGTCAAGGTTGGGCCATTTGCCTTTCCAACTGACTTTGTGGTGCTGGAAATGGAGGAGCACAAAAGTGCAACTCTCATTCTAGGAAGACCTTTCCTAGCAACTGGACGAACTCTCATTGATGTGCAAAAGGGGAAAGTAACCCTGAGAGTCAATGAGGATGAGTTCAAGTTGAATGCTGTAAAAGCTATGCAGCATCCAGACACACCAAATGACTGCATGGGTGCTGACATTATTGACTCTTTGGTGGAAGAGATCAATATGACTGAAAGCCTAGAATCAGAGCTTGAAGACATCTTCAAGGATGCTCAAACTGATCAAGAAGAACCAGAGAAAACAAAGGAATTTTCGAAAATTCCTCAGGAGGAGGATAAGCCTCCCAAACCTGAACTCAAACCACTACCACCATCCCTGAAGTATGCATTTCTGGGAGAGGGTGACACTTTTTCAGTGATTATAAGCTCTGCTTTAAATCCACAGGAAGAGGAAGCACTGATTCAAGTGCTAAAGACACACAAGACAGCTCTTGGGTGGTCCATAAGTGATCTTAAGGGCATTAGCCCAGCTAGATGCATGCACAAGATCCTGTTGGAGGATAATGCCATACCAGTGGTCCAACCACAGAGGAGGCTAAATCCAGCCATGAAGGAGGTGGTTGATGAGCGGATAATTTGTATACTTTTTGGCATTGTTTTTAGTATATTTTTAGTATGATCTAGTTAGTTTTTAGTATATTTTTATTAGTTTTTAATTAAAATTCACTTTTCTGGACTTTACTATGAGTTTGTGTGTTTTTCTGTGATTTCAGGTATTTTCTGGCTGAAATTGAGGGACCTGAGCAAAAATCTGATTCTGAGACCAAAAAGGACTGCAGATGCTGTTGGATTCTGACCTCCCTGCACTCAAAGCGGATTTTCTGGAGCTACAGAAGCCCAATTGGCGCGCTCTCAACGGCGTTGGAAAGTAGACATCCTGGGCTTTCCAGCAATATATAATAATCCATACTTTGCCCAAGATTTGATGGCCCAAACCGGCGTTCAAAGTCACCTCAAGAAATCCCAGCGTTAAACGCTGGAACTGGCACCCAAATGGGAGTTAAACGCCCAAACTGGCACCAAAGCTGGCGTTTAACTCCAAGAAGAGTCTCTACACGAAATTGCTTCATTGCTCAGCCCAAGCACACACCAAGTGGGCCCGGAAGAGGATTTTTATGTCATTTACTCATTTCTGTACACCCTAGGCTACTAGTTTCTTATAAGTAGGACCTTTTACTATTGTATAAAAAATCTTTTGATCACTTTTAGATCTCTAGATCATCTTTGGACATTTTTGTTCTTAGATCATTGGGAGGCTGGCCATTCGGCCATGCCTAGACCTTATGCTTATGTATTTTCAACGGTGGAGTTTCTACACACCATAGATTAAGGTGTGGAGCTCTGCTGTACCTCGAGTATTAATGCAATTACTATTGTTCTTCCATTCAATTCCACTTGTTCTTTTACCAAGATATCACTTGTTCTTCAACATGATGAAGGTGATGATTGACGCCCATCACCATTCTCACCCATGAACAAGGTGACTGACAACCATTCTTGTTCTACAAGCATCTGAGGCTTAGTGAATATCTCTTGGATTCCTGATTGCACGATGCATGGTTGATCGCCTGACAACCGAGTGCTCGCCTGACAAACGAGCCAGCCATTCCGTGAGATCAGAGTCTTCGTGGTATAGGCAAGAACTGATGGCAGCATTCAAGAGAATCCGGAAGGTCTAACCTTGTCTGTGGTATTCTGAGTAGGATTCAATGATTGAATGACTGTGACGTGCTTCAAACCTGTAACCTATTGGGCGTTAGTGACAGACGCAAAAGAGTTATTCTATTCCGGTAGGGGAGGGAACCAAACCGGTGATTGGCAGCACTGTGACAGAGTGTGTGCATTAGCTTTCACTGCGAGGATGGGAGGTAGCTGCTGACAACAGTGAGACCCTATACGAGCTTGCCATGGAAAGGAGTAAGAAGGATTGGATGAAGACAGTAGGAAAGCAGAGAGACGGAAGGGAAGGCATCTTCATGCGCTTATCTGAAGTTCCTACCAATGAATTACATAAGTATCACTATCTTTATCTTTTATGTTATTTTCGTTCATCACATATATATCTGAGTTGCCTGACTAAGATTTACAAGATGACCATAGCTTGCTTCAATACTAACAATCTCCGTGGGATCGACCCTTACTCACGTAAGGTTTATTACTTGGACGACCCAGTGCACTTGCTGGTTAGTTGTGCGAAGTTGTGTAATGCCATGGTATTGAGCACACCAAGTTTTTGGAGCCATTACCAGGGATTATGAGAGTTGTGAAAAAGTATAGTTCACAATTTCGCGCACCAAGTTTTGGCGCCGTTGCCGGGGATTGTTCTAGTTTTGAGCAAGCCTTTGGTAACATCAGTGCCAAGATCCGGCAACAACATCAAATTTTTGGTGTTATTGCCCGGGCTTGTTCAGGCTGGACAACTGACGGTTCATCTTGTTGCTTAGATTAGGTATTTTTTTTCGAAATTCTTGAAGATGAATTCTAGAGTTTCATGATGATTTGTTGAAATCTGGCTGGCTGAGAAGCCATGTCTAATCCGATTGGACCGAGGTTTCAACTTATCACCACAAGAGCTTGTTGATTTCGTATCAATCTTGCTTTTGGAGCAGTGATTTGCTAAGGCTTGGCTGACCTTTGGTCATGTCTAGTGTTTTGGACCGAAGCTTTCTTTGAAAGCTTGGCTGGCTGTGAAGCCATGTCTAATTCCTGGACCGGAGTCTTAGACTAGCATTGCACTGATTCCTGGAATTCTCATTAAGAATTTTGATACCTTTTTTTTTCCACTTAATTTTCGAAAAACACAAAAAATTTGCAAAACCATAAAATCCAAAAATATTTCTTGTTTGAGTCTAGAGTCTCATCTTAAGTTTGGTGTCAATTGCATGTTTTTGTTATATTTTTCGAATCCATGCATATATTTCTTGTTTTGATCTTTGAATTCTATTGACTTGAGTATTTTGTGTGTCTCATATGCATTTTCAGTTCATTAGTGTCAGTAGTATACAAACTGCTAAGTTTGGTGTCTTGCATGCATTGTTATTTGATCCTTGTTGCATTTTAATTATTAAAAATCCAAAAATATTTTTAATTTGTGTCTTTTCAAGTCAATGATACAAGGGATTGAAGATTCAGAACACACTGCAGAGGAATTATACAGAAAAAGCTGAGCATTCAAAAATGCCCAGTGAAGAAGGGACTGGCGTTTAAACGCCAGCCAGGGCACCTGGTTGGGCGTTTAACGCCCAAAAAGGTAGCATTTTGGGCGTTAAACGCCAGAATGTATACCATTCTGGGCGTTTAACGCCAGGATGGTGCTAGGGGGAAGATTTTGTTTTCAAATCAATTTTTTTCAAGTTTTCAAAGTTTTTCAAAATCAATCTTTTTCAAATCATATCTTATCAATCAAATGTTTTCAAATTAATTTCTTTCCTTTCTCAAAGATACTTACTAACAATTAATGATTTGATTGAACATTTTTTGCCTTTCTATTAAGAAAGGTTTATGTTTGAATCATATCTTTTCTTGTTAGGCAAGTCATTAATTTTTAAAATCATATCTTTTCAAATTGTTTTCAAATCATATCTTTTAAAATTGTTTTCAAATCATATCTTTTCAATCACATCTTTTTAAAACCATAACTTTTCAATTAGATCTTTTTAACCTCATCTTTTTCAAATAGTTTTCAATCAAACCTTTTTAATTTCTAATTTCAAAATCTTTTTCAAAAATCACTTGATTTCTCTTCCACTTTCAATTTTCGAAAATTATCAATCAAATTTTCAAAATGTTTTCAAAATCTTTTAATTGAATTTTCGAAAATCCTCTTCCCTCCTTCTCACATCCTTCTACTTATGGAGTACCACTCCTCCTAAATGCACAATTCGAACCTCATCTAATTAAAGTTCGAATTCTTCTTCTTCTTCTTCTTTCTATTTCTCTTTTCCTCTGACATTTCAAGGAATCTCTATACTGTGACATAGAGGATTCCACATTTTCTTTTTCTCTTCTCTTTCATATGAGCAGGAGCAGAGACAAAGGCATTCTTGTTGAAGCTGATCCTGAACCCGAAAGGACCTTGAAGAGAAAGCTAAGAGAAGCCAAAGCACAACTCTCTTTAGAGGACCTGACCGAATTCTTCAAAGAAGAAGAACCCATGGCAGCCGAAAACAACAACAATGCCAACAATGCAAGGAAGGTGCTGGGTGACTTTACTGCACCTACTCCCGACTTCTATGGGAGAAGCATCTCTATCCCTGCCATTGGAGCAAACAACTTTGAGCTTAAGCCTCAATTAGTTTCTCTAATGCAACAGAATTGCAAGTTCCATGGACTTCCAATGGAAGATCCTCATCAGTTTTTAGCTGATTCTTGCAAATCTGTGACACAGTCAAGACTAATGGGGTTAACCCTGAGGTCTACAGGCTGATGCTATTCCCTTTTGCTGTAAGAGACAGAGCTAGAATATGGTTGGATTCTCAACCTAAAGAAAGCCTGAACTCTTGGGAAAAGCTAGTCAATGCCTTCTTGGCAAAGTTCTTTCCACCACAAAGATGGAGTAAGCTTAGAGTGGAAGTCCAAACCTTCAGACAGAAGGATGGAGAATCCCTCTATGAAGCTTGGGAAAGATACAAACAATTAATCAGAAGATGTCCTTCAGACATGCTTTCTGAATGGAGCATCATAGGTATTTTCTATGATGGTCTCTCTGAACTATCTAAGATGTCCTTGGATAGCTCTGCTGGAGGCTCTTCATCTGAAGAAGACGCCCGCAGAAGCTCAAGAATTGATTGAAATGGTTGCAAATAACCAATTCATGTACACTTCTGAAAGGAATCCTGTGAACAATGGGACTAGTCAGAAGAAAGGAGTTCTTGAGATTGACACTCTGAATGCCATATTGGCTCAGAACAAGATATTGAATCAACAAGTCAATTTGATTTCTCAAAGTCTGTCTGGAATGCAAAATGCACCAAACAGTACAAAGGATGCTTCATCTGAGGAAGAAGCTTATGATCCTGAGAACCCTTCCATGGAAGAGGTGAATTACCTAGGAGAACCCTATGGAAATACCTACAATTCTTCATGGAGAAATCACCCAAATCTCTCATGGAAGAATCAAGAGAGACCTCAACAAGGTTTCAATAACAATAATGGTGGAAGAAACAGGCTTAGCAATGGCAAGCCTTTTCCATCATCTTCTCAGCAACAGACAGAGAGTTCTAAGCAGAATACTTCTGACTTAGCAACAATGGTCTCTGATCTAATAAAGACCACTCAAAGTTTCATGAATAAAACAAGGTCCTCCATCAGAAATTTGGAAGGACAAGTGGGTCAGCTGAGCAAGAGAGTTACTGAACTCCCTCCTAGCACTCTCCCAAGTAATACAGAAGAAAATCCAAAAGGAGAGTGCAAAGCCATAGACATGGCCGAATATGGAGAGGAAAGAGAGGAGGAGGACGCCACTGAGGAAGGCCTCAGTGGGCGTGTACCAATCTCCTCTGAGTTCCTCAATGAGGAACATGGGAATATGAGGCTCAAAATGAGACCATAGATTCCATTGGACTTACTTTTGCCATTCATGAGCTCTGATGAGTATTCTTCCTCTGAAGAGGATGAGTATGTCACTGAAGAGCAAGTTGCTAAATACCTTGGAGCAATCATGAAACTAAATGACAAGTTATTTGGAAATGAGACTTGGGAGGATGAACCTCCCTTGCTCACCAAAAAACTGGATGACTTGTCTAGGCAGAAACTGCCTCAAAAGAGGCAGGATCCTGGGAAGTTTCTATACCTTGTACCATAGGCACCATGACCTTCAAGAAGGCCTTGTGTGACTTAGGGTCAAGTGTGAACCTCATGCCCCTCTCTGTAATGGAGAAATTAGGGATCTTAGAGGTGCAAGCTGCAAGAATCTCATTAGAGATGGCAGACAACTCAAGAAAACAAGCTCATGGACTTGTCGAGAATGTTTTGGTGAAGATAGAAGACCATTACATCCCTACTGATTTCATAGTCCTAGAGGACTGGGAAGTGCATGGATGAATCCATCATCCTTGGCAGACCTTCCTGGCCAGCAAGGCTGTGATTGATGTGATAGAGGAGAGTTGATCATTCAAGTGAATGGACAATCCTTGGTGTTTAAGGCCCAAGGACATCCCTCTATCATCATGGAGAGGAAGCATGAAGAGCTTCTCTCAAAACAGAGCCAAGCAGAGCCCCACAGTCAAACTCTAAGTTTGGTGTTGGGAGGCCACAACCAAACTCTAAGTTTGGTGTTGAACCCCCACATTCAAACTCTAAGTTTGGTGTTGGGAGGTTCCAACACGGTTCTGAGTATTTCTGAGGCTCCATGAGAGTCCTTGTCAAGCTAATGACATTAAAGAAGCGCTTGTTGGGAGGCAACCCAATGTTTTATAGTTAACTATTTTCTTTTGTATTTATCTTTTTTGTAGGTTGATGATCATAAGAAGTCACAAAACAATGAAAAAAGCAAAAACAGAATGAAAAACAGGAAGAAAAAAGCACACCCTGGAGGAGAAGAAACTGGCGTTCAAACGCCAGTAATGCTAGCTGTTGGGCGTTTAACGCCCAGTCTGGCACCATCTGGGCGTTTAACGCCAGAAAAGGGGCACCAGACTGGCGTTAAACGCCAGTAAAG